>NW_026131923.1:27500-114337 GCF_903995435.1 Acomys russatus
CATCCACACTGGCCATGTGCTTCTCCTCCACCTAACCTATGGCAAAGCCTTCCTCCCCTCTCCTTCGGTCTCCTCCTCCCAAGATCCTCTCTGTCTCCCCAAGCCCAGGAACCTTAGCCATGCCTATCCCATTTGCCTTGCCCAAGTGTGATGGCTTTTTATTGGTCAAACAGTTTAGGCTCTTAGGCAAAGTACAAGGTAGGTCACAGAGACAGTGAGCAGTAATTAACATCAAAATACACCAGACCAACCTCCAACACTAAGGAGATGTTTAAAAGCTGTACTTCACCATGAAGTATAGTTCTGGGAAAAGAGAGAGTTTTGGGGTTTTGTTTGTTTGGTTTTTTTCCTGTTTTCAACTACAGGAAGACACTCTCTTCATCTCTGATTTTGCCCTCAGTCTTTCTCCTTACAACCATTACAGACCCCTGGGGGAAAGTGTGAAAGGAGTTTATAGAGTCAGGTTTTGAGGCTCCCCCGGATTCTGTGCTACCATTTCTTTCCTGTGTTTCTGATAGCTACCTTTTCCTACCTGTCCTGCCCGAAGTGATAGCTCATGTGTTCCTCTCCTCCTTGGAGAGACATGTTATATTTTTTTTGTAAGTTAATTCTTATAATTGCTTTGTGACCATTGCCTTCTAAGGAGCTTAAAATCAGGCATAACTTTATTGATTATAAGAATGATTTCACAGTGACTTTCCATATCATACAGCTGCTTTGTAGAATTCAAAGAGTCACTTGCACTAAAGGAAAATTTTGGCTGCAGATAAAAATGCCAGTCAGAGCTGAACAAAACTGGAACCAAAAGAAGCCAATAAACATCACAGCCTGAAGCTTAACAGGAAACTGAAGACTCACATTTTATTCTTTTCCTGAGTTGCTTGACTCCCAGGAAGTTCATGCCTACAGTGGCAAGGGCACGGAAAGAGGTTATTTTCTCTTCCTTGGACTTGGGTAAGGGGAAGAGAAAGCCTTGCTTTTCCCAACGAGAAATGCTTTTTTGTAAAAGGGATGTGAGAAAGAGACAAATGAAAATAAAGACAAGAGTGAGACAACAGAACAGACACTACAGATCTCAGCTCCCCCAAAAGAGGCTTGTAAAATGAAAGGTCCTGGAAAAGGATTGCTAACGCTCACGGAGCTAAGGAGCATGATATCATAATCACAGACGTTTCTTAACGGTTTAATGCCATTTGGGGCAACGGTCACCTCAGCTCCCCAACACTCTTCCTGCTTCCCTCTCTTCCTTGCTTGCCGGTTTATTTTTGAGACAGGGTCTCACTCTATCCCAAGTTGCCCTAGAACTCATTGGTTAGTGCAGGCTACCCTCTAACTTGCAGTGGCAAATCATATCTTAGCCTCCCCAACGCTGGGATTACAGGCGTGAACTACTGCTGCCCTGTGTTTGTTACGTCAGTTCTCTCCGGCAGCTCCGCTCCGGTCGCCATCTGGGGCCACCCAAACAGCATCCCCTGAAAGCCCATTAGAAACACAAAAGTGTGGGCTGGGTTGTATGTGGCACATACGTAGGGCAATTACCCAGCATGCACAAGGCCCTGGGCTTGGTCCTCTGTGTGGTGGAGGGGAGGCACCATGAAACTTAAAAAAAAGAAATTAGCATTTACAGATCCTACATCAGACCTAATGAGTCATATCCTCATTTTAAAAGATTAACAAGAGTGGCTCTCAAGCACTTGGATGTTTGAGAAGCAGTATTTTGCATAATCACTATTTCTATTTTTTATAGTCTCACGTACTTTTAGTAATAAGTTTAAAATCATTTATATCAAAATATTGTGAAGGTAACTTTATGTGAGAATATCCCAGGGTAATAAGGCAAAGCACTAAGACATTTAAATTCACTTCATAGTCAGATTATTCCATTTAACTGAACAACTTATCACCGCTGTACAGGTATAAAGCGTCTTATTTCCCATAGTCCTTTGTGCTTTGTCCTAGCTCACAAAAGCTTAGCTCTTTCTTCTAACAATAACATTCCGGGTACTTCTAAGTACCTTCCTGCTATCTGTCTTCTAAGGGGATTGTGGATAAGCCTGCTGATGTGGTGAGTTTCTGTGTTGCCCCAAATGCATGTGTTGGAACCCAACAAAGCGGGATGAGGCTATTTAGAGATAGGAATTCTGGGAGATGACTAGAGCTTGGTGAAGCCTGTAGACTCAATTTTCTTAACCAAAATATTTTATTAACAACTTAGTGACCGAGCCTACATCAATTGTAACCTGATTAACCAAAACAGTAGGAAATGAGGATTAATGGGCATAGTAACAAAACCTTAAGGATCTCAGTTCTGAGGAACGATTCTCCGGTCGGGAGCCACAGGATTTCTTCCACTGGAACCTGGGGTAACCAGACCCCAGAGCCTCAGCAGGAGCCGGAGCCCTGAAGCCTTCCCTTGAGCAGTTTTCTCTAGGAGCGTCTTGAAGGGCAGCGATGAACAGCCAAATCTATCCCAAATCTCCAATCCACCCCGCCGCCAGTTCTGGGCTCATTTATATAGCTCCTCCCAGAGTCTGTTCACAGAATCGTTTTCATCTGGTAGCAATTAAGCTCCTGCACGAGGTGGTTGCTCTTCTAGTGAATTAACATCACCTGTTCCCTCACTAGACATTCCGATCCCACACTTGTCTGTCATTATTGTTGCTCAGTTTTGAGACAGAGTCTCCCTATATAGGCCTGGCTGGCCTTGAGCTCAGAGCTCCTCCTACCTCTGTTTTCTGGTGCTGGGATTAAAAGCGTGCACCTCTACACTCATCTGCGGGAAATGCTTGTTTCCCATAAGCTACCATATCTGCGGGATCATGTTAACGCAAGCGGATAAAGGCACATGCCATCTCGCCTCCTAAGGGGAGTTCTGACTTTCTCTCCACCCTGGTCTCTGCTCAAGAAAGAGGTTCCCATATGAAGCCACAACTGATGCTCTGCAGCCTGGGACAAAGACAGGGTGCTAGCAAGGGGGACCCCCATGTTTGCACCGAAGCTTTTGCAAAGGGCAACCAGCTCTCCAGTCTTCCTGACTTTGAGTGTCTTGTGTAATGGTAGGTGTGTGCTCAAATTATTTTCTTAACTTTCAATACAAATTAATTTTGTAGTCATCTCTGTTTCCTATTTTATTAGCTTTTTTATTTCCTTTGATGGTGGAAAAGAGCAAGGCACAAAAGGTGGAGTCCATAGAATCTGTGTCCATCTTGTCTTTCTCTGTGTACTTGGATCCTAAGGTGTTCAGCCCACGCCCCTCTCAGTCAGAGGCCCGAAGACACAGAGTCTGGCAATGACTATTAAGCTGGTTTAATGTATCTTGTTCAGTTTGACACCGCCGTGTATATTCCAAACAAGTAGCCAGAGAAGAACACAGACCATGCCATTGTAGTTGAGTTAGCTCGGGTAAAGCCTTATGCTAGCTGCATGGACCGACGATCTCTGCTGAGTCTCAGTGGTCACTCTTAGCTGCAGGAGAGGCTGGTAAACTTATTCTTTAAGTTAAATATATTCCTATTGCAAAAGCTGTCAGGCCTGGGTTTGCTATGGGTGTGGAACTGGACACAGATATCAGACCAACAGGGGCCACATAGTAGCTTTGCAATAAGTGACGTTAGTTTGGAGAAGGCGCTTTAGTTGTGTGGAGGCTCGGCTAGATCAACCCTTCTGTGATCTTTACTATTGAAATCTTTCATAGAAAAAAAAAAAAACTACATGTGACTGAGACCAAAAATAGAAAGAAGGAAGGATGCCCAGACTTATAGACACTTAACTTATTCTTGTGCAGTCTGGACAATTCTAGAAGTTTCTCCCTTGAGCCGCTGGTGAGCAGCAGGCTTTGGCCCCCTTTGTGTCCTTGTTGTCCCTGACTTCTGCAGCAATGCTGACTTGTAAAGTCCTAGCCACTAGTCCACACAAAGACTCACCCAGGAGTTTAAGTTGACAGATAATTGCCGCCACTGATTGCGTTGCTGACAGTGCTTTGTGGCTATTTTGGGTTTTTTTTTTTTCTGGAGAGTTCCTTAATTAGAGGAAATAGCGTTGTGTGCCATCCAATCAGCCTCTTGTCAGATATTATTACATCTGTGGCAGAATCAGGCGACACTGGGTTTGTTCCTGCCAAGCTGGTATGAGGTTGGCAGCCTGTGGCCCAGTCTGCTGCCAGAACAGTGGCTCCCACTCTGCTCTGAGGAGTCTTGTTGCTGGGTTCAGGGAAGAATATCTCTGGCCCTATGCCTGCATCAGAGGCACCCCCACAGGCGGAGGGTCATGAAACTGTCCCCCTCCACGGCTGCCATTGCCTGAGGTAGTGCGCCCTTGCTCGTTGGGAGGTGATAGATTGCAGCGCCCTTTGGCACCTGATTTTATGTCCAGCATGGGTACCCTTTTTACGCGTCCTTGAGCGAGATGCAGACATGATCTAAAGTTAGTTCCTCCTCGGGGAAGCGTTAGCAGTGGTTTCCCATACAGTCTAGTGAGATCTCGACGCAGTTGCCTTAATGAGGAGAAAGATTTGTCTTAGACTAGCAAACATTTAAGGCTGTGAGTTTTCAGGGTTTGCTAATTCTGAGTCCAGAGAACCTTTTACCAGCTGGAGGAAGGGGCATCTTCTTCTGAGCTACTTCACTTGACTGCTTTATGTCGGAATAGCACATCAGCACCTCGTGTGTTTATCTGCCCTTAAACAAGCCAGGTCTGAGAGGGTTAAATATCAGATTGCCAAATTGGCACTGACCCTCGACATTCCTTATTTCTCAAATTAACTCCTTGCATCAAAGATTGATTGAACCTGCTGCTGCAGCCTGCAGTTAAGAAAGTTCTCAGGAATTTACCATTCTGATCGACAAGTGAACATTTGCAAGTGGTCTCTCTTGACTTCCTGCCAGGCATCTGTGAAGGTGCATTTTTTTTCCCCTAGAGTTTTCCATGTTGGATCAGTGAACAAAGAAGGCAGAATTGACTTGGGGTTGGCCATTAAGAATTTCATAGAAATTCTATCATATTCTTGGATTATGCAGAGAGAGTGAGAGAGAGAGAGAGAGAGAGAGAGAGAGAGAGAGAGAGAGAGAGAGAGAGAGAGAGAGAGAGAGAGATTGTGTGTCCATGTGTCCATCCAAAAAAGGAAGTGAGGGTTGGTCATAAAGAGGAGAAAGCGATTAAAGGACACAGTGCATGAGTAGAGTCCACAGACTCCATAAGGCCAGCAAGCAGACAGTGGGTAAAAGCAAGAGGGGTGTATTTCCCATGTGTCTGACTTTGTTTCCTCAACTAGAAGGTAAAACAAGGCAGGCAGGAGGCTCTTCCATACCCCCTTCAGCTCCAGGTTCAGCATGATTGCTCTTAGTGCATCAGGCAAATGCTGGGGCAGTTGGCTACATTCATGGGATTGATGAAATTCCATTGATTTCCATGTTCAAGATTCTTTATATATGTCGAAACAGCTTTGCTGTCCATTGGTTCATGTACATGGTGGTCTCTGGATAATTTGTGAGGTAATCTTATGATGGCATTAGCTCACCCAGACATACTACAGGGAAGAGCAGGTCCGCACTATCTGAGAATTATTTTGCTTGTTGCCTTCAAGGGAAGGGGTGAGCTTTTACCCTAGGAGGCTTCGGGAGGTCCCTGTGCTGGCCGACCAGAGTTCTCTCACTTCTCAGAGTGTGAGGGCCTATGTAAGCAGCTCAAACTACTTCCTGGTTCTGTTACTATGCCTTGGCATGATCTTCACGATAGACTTCCAAAACTAAAGTCAAATCAAGCTAGAGAAAACAATTTAATTTAATTCAAAAATTGAATATAAAATGTTAAACATCTACGACAACATGCTAAATATTCTTATATATTTTTTAAACTAAAAGATTTTATTTACTTATTTTGTGTGTGTGTGTGTGTGTGTGTGTGTGTGTGTGTGTGTGTGTGTGTGTGTGTGTGTTTATGCCTGCGCCTGCATGCACATGAACGCAGTATTTGTGGAGGCCAGAGGAGAGGATCCCTCTGGAGCCAGAGTATAGACTGCACAGTGTGGATGTGGGGAACCTAACTTAAGCTCTAAGCTTGAAGGGCCTCTCTATCCCAGTTCTTACATATTTTATAATGGCCGTGCACAGGCTCAGAATCTTTGAGACAGCATCGTATCTCCTTGTAGTTCTCCAGCCGAGAGCCAAGAAGTGAGTGTGCTGCTGTCCAGTTTATCCCTGCCAGTAGCATGTAGCCCAGTGCTTGTTCTCTCAGGAAACATTCTGAAATTCCTTAGTTCCCCAGACATGATGCAGTTGACCCGAATCATGCGGTTGCCATGGTATCCAGAGGCAGCATCACATCGACTTCACCAGACACAGTCGGTAAACTGCTTTGAAGAACATTCTCTACCTCAGAGGCCGAGAATAGAAACAGCATTTATCCGAGACAGTAAAGCTGATTTGTAGAACTTCTCTCTAGAATAATCTTTCTTAGGGTTTCTGCGGAACTTTGCTCAATTGTTTGTGTACCGGTGTGTTGACCGGCAGCAGCTTTCCCTTCGTCTCTAATCTGAAAGCTTCTTTCTGAATAAAATAGAAATGTGAGTGACCCTGGCTAAGAAATCCTTTCTGCATTTCAGAGAGAGGTTAAAGCAATTGAGCCACCCTGTTTATCCAGGAGCAAAAAAAAAAAAAAAAAAAAAAAGAGTCTCCTGAGGAGAAAAAGACACATCTGCACTTTTCCTGAGCAGCCTCTCCCTTCTGGTGGAATTCTTAGTTTCTGCTGTGAAGATAAAAATTGTTATGAGTATCTGATGCTTAAAACACAGTATTATGGGATAGATAGATGATAAACAGGTCGACGTTGTGAAGCTGATAAACAAATCTATTATCCCATAACTTTTTCTGACAAGAACACCAAAAACTGACTTTAATGAACATCTGAAATACAATGAGGTTTTATAAGCTTTGGCGCTCACTTGCATGCCAGGTCCCTAAACCATGCATCGTCTGTACCAGCTCTTTTGAAGCGTGAGCCTTAACTCTGCATCGTACCATGTGCCCTTCGCGGCCACTGTTGGGTTGTCTATGCCCTTGTTACTTGAGCTAATGTGTAACATATTCTCACACAGAAGAGCATTTACACTGTCTTTATTTTTAGTGAAATAATTCTTTGATGCTAATCTAATTTTCATTAATTCCTAGCTAAATCATTGGAAGAATTGAGTTTCTATAAATTCTCATTGTTTGGAATTGCTGTTGCGTGGAAAGGCTGCGGACCACCAGCTTTTTGCCTTAGAGTTACGAGGCAGGGACTGTTTAAGCCATTAATTTCTATTGTGTGACATTCGTGTAACACTTGGCCATGCCAAGCACTTTTTAAACCACTGTTATTTGAACTACAAGGGGAGTAATAACCTCCTTGGGGCAGAGAAGGGGAGAGCTTTGGGTTTTTTTGTTTGTTTGTTTGTTTGTTTTTTGTTTTTTCAGTCCCTGTGCTTTCATCTGAAAAGATTAAGGGGCACACAGGAAAGGCAAACTTTTCATATCCTACTCCCCTTTCCTGTTCTTTTTTAAGACTGTATCTCATGTAGCTCAGGCTAGCTCCAAGCCCTCATGTAGGTAAGGATGCCCTTGAACTTTGGAGCTTTTGATTCCACCTCTCAAGCGCTGGGATTAAAGTATGCACCACCAGCCTCTCCCCCACCTGCCTCTCCCCCACCGGCCACTCTCCCACCGACCTCTCCCCCACCCGCCTCTCCCCCCACCAGCCTCTCCCCCACCAGCCTCTCCCCCACCAGCCTCTCCCCCAGCTGCCTCTCCCCCACCACCCTCTCCCCCACGTGCCTCTTCCCCACCCACCTCTGCCCCCACCAGCCTCTCCCCCACCACCCTCTCCCCCACGAGCCTCTCCCCCACGAGCCTCTCCTCCACCCACCTCTGCCCCCACCAGCCTCTCCTCCACCAGCCTCTCCTCCACCAGCCTCTCCCCCACCAGCCTCTCCCCCACCAGCCTCTCCCCAAGCTGCCTCTCCCCCACCACCCTCTCCCCCAGCTGCCTCTCCCCCACCACCCTCTCCCCCACCAGCCTCTCCCCCACCCGCCTCTGCCCCCACCAGCCTCTCCCCCACCCGCCTCTCCCCCCACCAGCCTCTCCCCCACCAGCCTCTCCCCCAGCTGCCTCTCCCCCACCCGCCTCTCCCCCAACCCGCCTCTGCCCCCACCAGCCTCTCCCCCACCAGCCTCTCCCCCACCTTCCCTCTTAGCATCCCAAGTCCTGCCTGAGAATTCCGCTGACACCAACACATGCACAGCAGTAAAGCACAAACTTGGCTTTAGTGGAAGCAAGAATTGAAGACCCTCCCAAGCAGCAGGAAGGGTCGATCTCAGAGTAAGTTGGCAAAGGATAGTAAGCTGGGAAGTGAGACAAGACCCTGGGCTGGGTCTGTAGCTGGGAGAAAAGTTCGTTTGTACTGGCATCCTCCCCAGGCGAGAGATCTCCGCTGTGCAGCCACGAAGGACTGTCTTGCAGGTGGCAAATTTAAATTTGGGCTTTAAAGAATGAATGTCAGAGTGATTTTACGTCGTTATTTTTTCAATGCCTTTAATTAAAAAAATTTTGGAGCAGCACAACTTGGGGTGACATATTCATAACTCAGAAATGCCTCTTGTAAAGCCAGGAGGGAGGTGGGGGCTAAAGCCTGTTCTTCCTCACTCAGCCCCAGGTTGCCCTATCATGGCATATGGTGTGAGGAGGAGAAGGGAGTGCCTAAAGCTTGCTTGCTGCTGCTTATTTGCCTCCTCTCCCATGCCCCAGTTTGCTTTAAGCCCCGCCCCCAAGCCAGGTCGCTCTGCTTCCTGTTGCATCCTTCAGATCAGGACAGTTCCCAGCATACAGTTAGAGCATTGATGCTGCTCCATGCCAGCTCCCAGGAAGCAGGAGCAGACAAATCTCTATGAGTTCTAGGCCAGCCTAGTCTTCATTTTTCCGAGCCAACTGGAGCTGTGTAGCGAGACCCTGTGTCTTAGCTAGGATTCTATTGGTGTGAAGAGGCAGCATAACCACAGCAGGGCTTACAAATAAACATTTAATTGTGGGTTGCTTACCGTTGTAGAGGTTTAATCCATTATCATCATGGCAGCACACAGGCAGACATGGCCCTGGAGAAATAACGAAGGTAGCAGGAAGAGAGGAGGGGCGGGAGTCTGGGCTGGGAATAGGCTTTTTAAGATCTCAAAGCCCACCCTCAGTGACACACTTGCTCCAACAAAGCCACACCTCCTAATCCTTTCAAATAGTGCCACTCCCTGGTGACCAAGTATTCCAATCTTCTAGCCTATGGGGGCCATTCTCATTCAAACCATTACTCCTTGTCTTCAAGAAAAGAAAGGGAGAGAGAGAGAGAGAGAGAGAGAGAGAGAGAGGGAGAGAGAGAGAGAGAACAGCACATGTCTGCAAAGCATAAAAGTAATATGAACATGGCACACCCCACCTCTGCCTACCCCACCTCTACCTACCCCACCTCTGCCTACCCCACCTCTGCCTACCCCACCTCTGCCTACCCCACCTCTACCCACCCCACCTCTGCCTACCCCACCTCTGCCTACCCCACCTCTGCCCACCCCACCTCTGCCCACCCCACCTCTGCCCACCCCACCTCTGCCCACCCCACCTCTGCCTACCCCGCCTCTGCCTACCCCACCTCTACCCACCCCACCTCTGCCTACCCCGCCTCTGCCTACCCCGCCTCTGCCTACCCCGCCTCTGCCTACCCCGCCTCTGCCTACCCCGCCTCTGCCTACCCCACCTCTGTCCACCCCACGTCTGCCCACCCCACCTCTGCCCACCCCACCTCTGCCTACCCCACCTCTACCCACCCCACCTCTGCCCACCCCACCTCTGCCCACCCCACCTCTGCCCACCCCACCTCTGCCTACCCCACCTCTGCCTACCCCCTCTTACATCTGCTAATGTCATAGGAAATGTTGAACATAAGAATTACATCGGAAATGCATACAAGCACAGAGGGGAAATACAATCCACTGAGCTGAGCTGCAGGCAACCCCAGGAGAAAGTGAACTTTTTGATCCTGTCCTCAAGGAGCTGAAAATCTCCTCAGAGAAACAGACTCCTTCTGAAGAAGGAAGGAAGGAGCCATTCGGTTGGCCTGACTGCAAAGATGGCCACTGCCAAACATCCTGATGAAGAGAGGGAGAAATAGCACACTCAGTCGTTGCCTTGTCACATTCGATGATTGCCTGCATCTTTCCAAGGCTCTTCTTCTTCTTCTTCTTCTTCTTCTTCTTCTTCTTCTTCTTTTTCTTCTTTTTCTTTTGATGTAAGAAACTAAATTCAAAAAAAAAAAAAAAAAAGAAAGAAAGAAACTAAATTCAGCAACTGGTTGAGGGATGAGTCATTCTAATTAATTGGAAGAGGAGATGAACTTCGACATAGTTTCAATTTGCTTCCTTTCTTTAAATAGTCAAGCAATTATGAGTAATTTAGCATAATAAATAGTTGCTTCCATCTTTATCTCAACCTGGGTTAATATTTCTAAGCTCAGAAGGACATATTCTTCAAACTATCCAATTAAGGATCAACTGCCAGTGCTCTGACTCAGGGGCTGGGAATCCTATTTTTCTTAATAACAGTTCCATTTGGGGGACTATGAGGTGGCTCAGCAGTGACGAGCACTTACTGCTCCCATGGAGGGCCTGGGTTCAGGTCCCAGCACCCACACTGGGCAGCTCACAGCTGCCGTAACTCCCCATGCTGTCCCTTCTTCTGGCCTCAGTGGGCACCTACACTCACACAGTCTTACCCACACTCAGACCCATGCCTATGTGTACATACACATGGTTTTAGAGGAAAAGATTTCATTTTGGGATCACTTTATTATTTACAGCAAAGCTGCAAAGATAGTGCAAAGAGTTCCTGAGTTTCCTTCCTCTAGCCTCCTTAATGTTAGTGTCTCAGATAAACACAATGCATTATCAAAACTAATAAGCTGACATATACGTACACACACACCACACACACACCACACACAACACACACACACACACAAACACACACCATATGCACACATATACTATACACTAAGTTGCAGGCTGTTCAGATTGCCTCAGATTTCCACTAATGCTCCTTTCTGTTCAATCCTAGATATCCCTTGAGATTTAACTCTTCTGTCTCTGTCGCTTTCTTAGATGCATGATCTTTTCTGCACTGCTACCAAGTTCTACTTCCTTTTGAGAGGTTGCATTTGCACTCTTCTCCCAAGTTAAGCCCTTATCAGTCAGAGGACCTAGTAGAGCACGCAGGGCGCACACACTGCGGCACATCCTGGAGAAAACTGAACCAAAGTGTTGTTTACAGAGGTGGAGATGGGAGTGAGGGAGCAGATGAAGGTTGTCAAGCAACCGGGAGCCATCTTCACTCTCCACTGGAAGCGGTGCGGGAGCAGAGAGGCCATAGGAGAACCAGCCCCCCTACAGAGTCAGGAGCTCTGAAGTCCACCTGTGTGGAGGAGAGCAGACCTGGGCTTTAGCTCCTTCCCTCCAGTCTCCTGCATCAGCCTCACTCTAGTAAGCCCGATATGACACTGGAGAACATGGATGCATGTTTTATTTCCTGGCCATAGGCGCAAAGGGAAGGGTGGAGAATGAAATACAAGCACGCGTAGCCTTGGAAACTATCCAGATTATCAACATGTGGACAGTTCAGCAGACATTCTACCTGTAGTTTAATAATGTAATGAAAACTACTCTGTCCAGCTAAATAACCAAGCATCCGGACTGGATAAGGAAGCTTCACCTCAGGCAGGCGTGGAGTCGATAACAGGGTTCTAGAGTGAAGTAGATGACCTAGAGACACTTGCATAAGACGGTGCTTTTCGTTTTTTCCTGCTTTGTCACTTGGCTCTCAGCTTTGGAGAGTGATGGCCACTCCTCAACAACAGCAAGTTAGATTTTGGAAGAAATAATTCTGGAAATGCAATTGGCTTTTAATTTGGACTGCAAAGCAATAAACTCAAAGGGGCAAGCACTCTTCTTGCTCAGGGTGGGCAATGGAGGTGGGACAGGACCACCAAGCACTCTCGAGCCTCCTCCGGAGGAGCCGACTTCGGAGGAGCTGACTTTCCTGGTATTTGTCTGATGGCCCCTGCTGTTTTCCACTGCAGTGTTTTGGCTTTGGACAGTGGAAGTGAGTGGATGAGGTGTTCTTTTCTTTGTTTTAGATGAAGAGTAGAAACTCAAACGGTTGGGTACCAATCTGTGCTTGCATCTTTCGACATGAACTACATTTGATCCGTAGGGATTTGTTGCCACCTCCCTCCCAGGACACATATCTTGTGTGGACATGGGTCTTGGAGAGAAGGCTGTCTGCATTCATTTCAAAAGTCCTTGCGCTGGGACCCTTAGCAAGATGGAGCCTTCTTTCCAGGGTTTGAATGAAAAAAGTTCATTGAAAGGAGTCCTGTAGCCCTGAGGGCAGGATCAATCAATCAATCAATCAATCAATCGGCATGTGGCTGAAAATCAGCAGGAGCAGGAAGCCATTCTTCCCTTGGTTCAAAGGGGGTGAAGGGACAAATAATGGGGTCTGGTGAGGGTTGTAATCGCAAGCAGAATCCAAGTCATCGGTGAGGGCACTTAGCGGTTACCAGGCTCTACCGTGTGAGGAGAGAGGGGAAAACCACCAGCCCCTTGTCTTCTTTCCACCTGTGGGTGGTTTTTCCCATTGGTGAAACCCAAGAGACCTGAGGGGGAGGGAGTGTGGCTGGTGCTGGTCAGGGGAAGGTATTCAGCAGTGCTGTACGGATGCCACCATCCGGCCCATCCTTGAGGGGAGGGAGTGTGGCTGGTGCTGGTCAGGGGAGGTATTCAGCAGTGCTGTACGGAATGCCACCATCCGGCCCATCCTTGAGGGGGAGGGAGTGTGGCTGGTGCCGGTCAGGGGAGGTATTCAGCAGTGCTGTACGGAATGCCACCATCCGGCCCCATCCTTGAGGGGGAGGGAGTGTGGCTGGTGCCGGTCAGGGGAGGTATTCAGCAGTGCTGTACGGAATGCCACCATCCGGCCCATCCTAATAGAACATGCTTCCTGAGCACCAGCTAACTGGCCGAGGTTATAATAAATTTGGGTTTGGAGGGAAGTGCAAACAGATGTAGTGCACTAATGGACAAGCCTGGTCTTAAAGAACAGTTTTTTTAAAATTTTTTATTATTTTTATTAATTTATTCTTGTTACATCTCAATGGTTATCCCATCCCTTGTATCCTCCCATTCTTCCCTCCCTCCCATTTTCCCATTATTCCCCTCCCCTATGACTGTTCCTGAGGAGGATTACCTCCCTTTGTATATGCTCATAGGGTATCAAGTCTCTTCTTGGCAACCTGCTGTCCTTCCTCTGAGTGCCACCAGGTCTTCCCCTCCAGGGGACATGGTCAAATATGAGGCACCAGAGTTCGTGTGAAAGTCATATCCCACTCTCCACTCAACTGTGGAGAATGTTCTGTCCATTGGCTAGATCTGGGTAGGGGTTTGAAGTTTACCGCCTGTATTGTCCTTGGCTGGTGCCTTAGTTTGAGCGGGACCCCTGGGCCCAAATCTGCTTATCATAATGTTCTTCTTGTAGCTTTCTAGGACCCTCTGGATCCTTGTACTTTGCTATTCTCCCATGCTTCTCTCATCTAGAGTCCCAATAGGATGTCCTCCCCTCTGTCCCAGTTTCCTGGTAAGTGAAGGCTTTCTCACTTATATCTGCATACTAGCCCAAGGGGCATGTCCAATGAAAGCCTTCACTTAAAGAGCAGTTTTATGGTTTTGAAATGATGACTCTTGCCCTCACCTGCTGAGGTTGTAATTCATAAGCCTCCTGTGCCCCTGGATTGCTCAGTCTCTTAGTATGTTGAGAAAGTTACCATCCTTTAGGAATATGGGGGCTGAAGGAGTCTCTGAAAGTCTCTGAAGAAGGGGCCTTGCAGTTGCCCCAACTGGCATTTTCAGAGCTAAAATGGCCATCGCAGCCTGTGAGCTATTAGCGCCCTAATGGGTTGTTTCTGCTAAAGCTAAATGTAATTATTAAATAATCATTTCCAGTTGTCCATTGATTATTTGTACATAAAATATTTAATGAAAATAGACCCAAGAGAGTTGGCTATGGAAAGACCCAGTTCTGGAAAAAGTATTTGTGTTTTCTCTCTTATCCTAGTAGCAGGTTGTTTGAAAACAAACATAGAGCAACCTTAAGTGCTTCCGGCAGCTCTCATGAACTCTGGCCCCAGGACCACTGCAGACCTTCTGGTGTGAGGCTCAGAGAAGCAGAAGTAGTTAGCATGGCAACTTCAAGGAAAGGGTCGGAGGGTTTCTTCTTTAGTCTTGGGCTCAGCATGTGACACATGGCAATGCCTCCCCAGGAGAAGGAATTCCTATTGGATTTGCCTTTTCCTGGTGGCTCTCTCAAGGTACTGATGCAGCTGCTTGCCAGCCCACATTTACTGTGACATGTTTATTCTAAATAACCCTTCCCATATTGCTGTTAGAGTCTTAGACAAAGCTACCTTCATTTAAAGTTCTTGAAAACGAAAATCATGCTTGTTAAATATTGTTTATTCATGTTGTACATTTATTTCTTATTTTATTATTTAATTAATTTATTCAGATTACAACTCGATTGTTATCCCATCACTTGTATCCTCCTGTTCCTCGCTCCCTCCCGCTTTCACCTCATTCCCTCCCCTATGTCTAAGACTGAGGGGGATCTCCTCCCACAATATATGGTCATAGGCTATCAAGTCTCATCTTGGTAGCCTGCTTATTCTTTCTCTGAGTGCCATCAGACCTCCCCACCAAGGGGAGGTGGCCAAATATGGGGCACCAGAGTTCATGTCAGTGTCAGTCCCCGTTCTCCATATAACTGTGGAGCATGTCCTGTCCATTGGGTAGATCAGAGTAGGGGTCTGATGTTTACTACTTGTATTGTCCTTGGTTAATGTAAATCAAAGCGACTCTGAGATTCCATCTTACACCCAACAGAATGGCTAAAATAAGAAATTCAAGTGACACCACATGCTGCGAGGATATGGAGAAAGAGAAACACTCCTTCATTGGTGGTGGGAATGCAAACTAGTACAGTCAGTTTGGAAATCTATCTGGTGCTTTCTCAGAAAACTGGGAATAGGGCCTCCTTAAGGCCCAGCTATTTCACTCCTTGGAATATACCCACCACACAACAAGGACATATATGCTCAACCATGTTCATAGCAGCCTTATTCATAATAACCAGAAGCTGAAAACAGCCTAAATGTCCCTCAGTAGAAGAATGGATAAAGAAACTGTGGTACATATACACTATGGAAGACTACTCAGCTATTAAAAACATGTTGTACATTTATGTAGACTCTTATTAGGTCAAACTGTGCTTTATTGTTCCTTAGGCCAGAAAGGGTGTCTGGCCTGTCTTTGTCTTCAACCATGTGGCCTGCAGGGAAATACTGAGTTAAAAGGTTAAAAAAAGTGGTCATGGGCTCTTCTTTCTTGTGGTCAGCCAGCCCAAGCAGAGTTCAAAGGTCATTGACTCTCTGCTTAAATGAATTTAGTTGAAATTATAAGCAAAGCTAAAAATAAATCTGTCTAGCATGCTTTATGAGAGTACTGTCACCAGTTTCCCAGTGCCTAGACTCAATAAGTGGCTCACAGTCACTTACTCTAAGCAAATGCTGTGACCTTTGTAGTCTTGATTTGACCTATGTGAGACACCAAAGCAGGCGGTGCTGACACCACACCATGCTAGCTGCCTGTGACCCAAGGTAAGAGTCCGAGCCCCAAGACTTCAGGTGCTGGTTCTGATATATAGAAGGTCTTTGACCTTTGCAGAGCTTTTTCCTTGATTTCAAGATGGGTTCCTGTGTCTGTAGGTGGCAATCACAGCACGGCTTTATTGATGGTCTTTCCCATCCCTCAAGGTCAGTTGGTCACCATGCCTGTCTTCCTTAGTTCTTTAGGAAGATCCCTGTCCCTTTTCTTTGCTGCCATCACAGCCAGGGCCTTTCTCCTGGCCTGAGCTATAGAACTAGCCTCTAGCCAGCTTGTCTGTTCACAGGGTCCCCTTGTCCCTGTTATCTGGATCGTCAGATGTCTCAGGCTGAGTCTTACACACTCTCAGCCAGTTTACAGTGAGAGTTGACCGTAACCTCTGTCAGTAACCAACAGAAATTTCTGTTTGCACATGCTATGGGAAAGACCCTGTGTGAAGTGCTGCAGGAAGGCAGCCGGGTCACCTTGTTGGTTCTACACTGTGTCCCGGATTAGCTTGTGATTTCCTAGACAGCCGGCATTGTACTTGTTGGCTGTAAATGTGTATGGCCAATCAGGTTTCTAGTCAGCATCCCGCCAAAAAAGACTGTGAGGAACACACCACAGTAGACCAACACGAAAAACATATGGCATTGGGAAAACATAGGCGGAGTATCCAGGACCACAGGCAGTTCTTTTGTCAGAGACTAGTCAGGATTTCCTGACTAGAAAGCTTCTGGAACAATCCAAGGTCTTTATGCATCGTCAGGATGCACCATTGCCGAGCTGTGGCCAGGCTGTGTGCAGTCATACAGAGAGGCAGCGGGTCGAGGGAACTGCTGTCATGTGTCTGAACTTAGTCCGTCTCGCATGGTGCGGTTTGTTCAGCAGTCTGTGCCCTGAGTCACGGTACAGTTTTACAAGCTGTGGCTTTTGCTGAACTTCCAGGTGCCCTCTCACATGCTGGATGTAAGCCGAGTTGGCTTTAGTGTAAAGATGGAAGGAATACCAGCACGGTGTCTCTCCCCAGGGAACCCCCAGTTAAGACTATCCTAATTTGGTACGTGTTAAGAGTTAAGGACAAGGTATTCCCGAGTTCAGAAGAAGCAGCCCCCCCTTTTTTTTTTAATTGCAGTTATTTTTTGAGACAGAGTCACATTAGGCTCATGCTGGCTTTGGGTTTACTGTGTAGCGAAGGCTAGCCTTGGACTCTTGACCCCTCCTGCTCCCACCTTTCAAGCATTAGGATTGGAGGCATATGCCGCCGTATCTGACTAAGCATGCCATTTCATTGAAATTCTATAATATACAAGGCTCATATACATTATATACTAAGCAAATTAGACACATTACTTTCTTTAATTCCAGCAATAGGAAGTGGGTGATATTTTTCTTACTCATTTTAAAGTAAAGAAACTGAGATGCAAAAAGGTTGAGTAAGCAAGCATTCCTGGTCACCCAGCCAAGGCACGAGGGCCTGGGACTTTATTAGACAAACATTCGCAGGGCACTCCCCTAGTGCGTTTCGTAACCTAAAAAGTAAACCTTGGAAGTAGCTGTCACCATGGAGGGAACTGAAACTTGGGAATGCGAGGCAGCTGCCCTGGGATTACTACGCTGGACACACGGCAAAGGAGGCTCTGGAGTCAGCCAGTAAGGCGGCCCAGGGCCTTCGCTGCTTCTCTTTAGTCCTGTCCTGTGGGGTCTTGACTCCCACATTTGTGTCCTTAGCCACTGAACAGCTCTGTGCCCAAGGAGACACTTCACAGAAGCGCTGAAGTATGAGCCGGGGCATGGCAGATAAGTGGGATTTTCAGAGCCATGGAAACCAGGCTCTGACACTCCATCAGGAGCAGGGCCCTTGAGCAGCCCTGGGAACCAGAGTGATGCCCCTGGTCCAGGGAGCAATGAGGTTCTGAATGCAGAAGATGGAGAAATAGCAGGTGACAACCAGTAGAGCTGGAGACAGGAGTGAAGACCAGACTGGGGACTTCATTCTTCATGTGTGACCAAAAGGATGCACTTCTCAACATCGTGCTTGGCTCTAAACGATCATTTGGAAAAGGGGCCAGCAAGAGTACGCAGGAGGAAGGCAACTCCGAGTTCTGAGCATGTGTGAGACAGAAGGAGCCATAGGAAAGAAGCGTTGCTTAGAGACAGTCCTAAGGCAATTGCTTTGAAGAGCATGGCACTCGTTTTAATGTCTATGTCCCTGTAAGCTAAAGATAAAAGATGTCAATACTTTGAATCAGTCCTCTGTTGTTCTTGCAGTTGTGGGGGGTGACATGCACTTAATGCTCACATCAATCAATTAGGGTGGACACTATTCATGCCCAAATTCCATAAATGACGAAATAGACTCGGAGGACTAAAGGGATTTATGTAATTTACACAGCGGTCAACGGTAAGCCAAGACTCCACCCAGCTTGGTTCTAGGATTTGTTCTGTTGTGTTGCCTCGGGACGTTTGTGGCGTTGGCTTAGGAAATGCAAAAGGCATGGCACACACAGCCATCTTGTGTCCTAGAGAGGCAGGGGAGGCCATGGGATTTGAAATAGCTGTCTCGGCAAAGAGTGTCCCTCCTCAGATATCAAGGAATTGTCCCCCAAATTTCACACTGAAATCCCGGTCCCTGCTGGTTGATGGAGCTCTTCCTAGGGACACTGGTTCATTAGCCAATTAGCAGTTAGCTGTGTGCTGTCCTTCCTGCCACTGACCAGCGGTTCACGTGTGTATCTGTTGACGGGTACCCTCACTAGGACGTGCAATTGTCAGGCAAAGGTCTTTGCTCACTGGGGGCTACTGATCGTATTGGTTAATTTCAGGACGTGGCGCTTTAAGTACTTGCAGCAGCCTGAAAAGAGTGGAGGTGATACACATGGATAGTGTATCTTGGAATGAAGGCACTGTTTGGTGAATCCCCCCCCCACCAACCCCCCCTCTCCCCCCCCCCCCCCCCCGTAGAATGCACTTACAGATCGTCTTAATTCAGTGACATAAAGTGAATTTTCCCTCTGTCAGTGGCAGGTGGAGTGGAGAGTCTGAGCCAGAGAAAAGCCACCTTGAATCATCCTTGGTAAGTGACTTAAACTTTTTGCATCTAACTGCATTCATTTCTCTCTCTCTCTCTCTCTCTCTCTCTCTCTCTCTCTCTCTGTGTGTGTGTGTGTGTGTGTGTGTGTGTGTGTGTGTGTGTGTGCGCGTGTGGAGAACAGAGGTCAGTTTCAGGTGTTGTCCTTCAGGGGCCATCCACTTGATTTTGAGACACCGCCTCCAATGGGAATTTGGGGTCCCCACCAAAGCTGCACTGACTTGCCGTTGAACCCCAAGGATCTTCTTATCTTCCCCTCCCCAGCACTGAGATTATGAGCGTGCGCCACACCCAGCTTTTCTCCCAGGTTTCCGTGCTTGTGTGCAGGTGCTATGCCGACAGAGGTGTGCCCCAGCCCCAGTACTGTCATTCTAAAATGGTGGTGATAAGAAGACTTAACCTCACAGGCTTATCCTCAGGGTCCTGATGATTAGGCTAGGCAGTTCTTGAAAGTCATTGGCAGACACAGTACTCAGTACACAGTGAGGACTCAGTGAATGATAGAAAAGTAAACACCCAGGAAATGGCTGTTGTACGGTGGGCAGTAAACACCCAGGAAATGGCTGTTGTGTGGTGGGCAGTAAACACCCAGGAAATGGCTGTTGCATGGTGGACTCGGGTATAATTGTAATTTGGAAACGCAACATTTTACTTGTTCTTGAAAAGTCAGCTGCATGTGATCAGGATGAGATGGGAAGAGGAGGAGGGGGAAGAGGGGAGGGAGCTAAGAACGAGCCCACCGGTCGCTGGGCTAGAACCAGAGGTTGTGTCTGTCTGTCTGTCTTGCTCCGGTGAAGGAGTTCCCTGGCGGCACTCATGGCTCAGATGGCTTCATTATGTGAGCACATTGCCACGTGGGGCTTTGATAAGTACTTTGCACGTCACATGACTGACAAGCTAGCTACTTTAGCAAGTTCTCATCCCAAGAAACTGGATTCCAGTCAGTGCCTGAACAGACACTTGGCACGGTGCTGGGACTGCTGACAAATGGCTTGGAAAGTCCCCGTGACGCATGCTGTGGATACGTTCTTAAACATAATGACCTTTCCAAGAAATGGTCCCTGCAGTAGATGGTGGTTGCTGATGGTGTGAAATGGTGCCGGGATTCACATAGCTCCTGCCTCAGCCAGAGATACCCTATGCCAGCTTCTGCCATAGAGCTCCGTTTCCCTGCTTGCTCACTGCCTGCTTCCCTGTCCTTACTCAACCAGCCCCTCTGCATGCGCTGCCTACTGAACTCCATGGCTGCATCTCTTTAAGGTCCTGTCTTGCTTACTTCTTTCTCTCTATTGGCATCAGTAACTTGTGCCTCTCTTGGCCCTCCCAGAACCTCCTGGGCTCCTTTTTGACTGTGAGGGGAATTCAGACATATATATGTACACGTATGTCACAAGGTAACCGAAAAGTCTTGCATGTTCCAGAATTAGTTCTTGTTTCCTGAACCTTTATGCAGAGAATTGCCAAGGCCAGCACTTTGTATTGGTGGGATAGGTGAAGGCTTGGCTTTCCCTTTTCTTAAAGTCCAATCTTAGACAACGGAAGGGCTTACACTTGTTCGCTGATTGGAGGCATCTGTGTGAGAGGTAGAGAGCACATGGTTTATGGCAGGGCTGTCAGTCTGTGGCAGGGCTGTCAGTCTGCGGCAGGGCTGTCTGTCTGTGGCAGGGCTATCTGTCTGTGGCAGGGCTGTCAGTCTGAGGCAGGGCTGTCTGTCTGTGGCAGGGCGTGTGCAGCTGTGTCTGTGGGCAGCAGGGCTGTCTGTCTGTGGCAGGGCTGTCTGTCTGTGGCAGGGCTGTCTGTCTGTGGCAGGGCTGTCAGTCTGAGGCAGGGCTGTAAACATACAGTTTCTCCGACTTGCTGTAATAGACTAGGGCATGGTTCAGGAGAATTTGAGAAGATGTACACTTTATGTAAAGCTAGGATGCTAGTCACTCTATGGCCCTCAAAGGCAACTCACCTTGCCCCTTTCCATTCTCAAAAGATCACAAAGCATGTCTTCCTTTCTGCCTAAGCTTCAGATCAAGCTGTTTTCTATTCTACGACTGCCATGCAAAGAGCCAAATTAAATCCAAGCTAGGATGGCAGGAGGAGATACATCAGAAAGCCAAGGTTAGCATCTGTCCGTGCTGGGCAGGTCACAGGAGGGTGAGGTGTCTGCTGTTTGCTGAGGCCACTTTGCCCCATAGACTGCTCCCATGTTATCTGATGCTGAGACAGTTGCTGGAGGCTCTGCTAAGAAATGTCGTTTACTCTACTGCCATGGGTGTCTAAGAGAATATGGATTGCAAACAAGAATGTTGGCATCTGGGGAGACTGCTCAGTTAATAATATTTGTCATGAAAGCAGTAGGACCTGAGTTCAATCCCCAGAACCTGAATTTAAAAACTAAAGCTAAACATGGGGGTACGCACCTGTAATTCCAGTTAAGAGGATCTCTGGAGTTCACTGGTCAGCAAGCATAGCCTAACTGAGCCCCAGGTCTCATTGAGACGCTGGAACAATTCCCAAGGTATAGACAAACACATACACACACACACACACACACACACACACACACACACACACACACAAACATACATATTACACACACAAATCCACGCACATAAACCCACACCATACCATACTGCACACACACACACATACACACACACATACACACACACCACACAAATACATACACTACACACACACACACATAAATACCACACAATCATACATACACCACACACACATCAACACACACCACACTGCACACACACCGCACACAAACACACACCAGACTACATACACACACACATAAACACCACCCAAACCTACATACCATACACACACACACACACCACACTGCACACACACCACACACAAGCACATCACATGTACCACACACAAACACACACACCACACACACACCACTGCACACGTACCACACACACACACCACATTGCACATGTACCACACACAAACACACACACCACACACACACACCCCTGCACACATACCACACACACAGACACACACACTCTCACACACACACACACACACACACACACACACACACACACACACAATCTCAACAAGGTCTGAATCTCCATTTGTTTTTTCACTTCTTTACTTTGAACTTGATATGGAACGCCGCCCACCTCTCCAGGTGAGCTGTGCCTTCTGTTTGCCAGCCCTTTCTCGGAGCACTTGTCAGGAAAGAACTATTCTGTGTCCTATATAAGCTGAGGCTGTGGCATGATTGGCACCCACAACAGGCTCTGGCCCGTGAGTGACAAGTAAATGCGTAAAGACCGTCTGCTTCTCTCCTTTGTCGACGCACTCCTTACACGCAGAGCCGGTGCTAGCTGTGCAGGGCTCAGGACCGCGTGATGGCTCTCAGCGGAAGCACTGTGCTCAGTGGGCCTCTGGCTGTGGCAGGTGTGCTGGGTGGACACTGAGAGGAACGTGTTGTGAAAGGTTTTTGTTAGCCCTCTCAATCTGGCTGTCTAAGACTATGAAACTTTAAAAAGCATCAAAACCAGAGGAATAGCTGCAAATGCCTTTTCTTAGTCTTTCTAAGCTAGAGGCCGGAAGAACAAAGGGGTCCAGGCCACATTTTCCTACCCTGGGTGGGTAGCTGCACGTTACAACTCTGGGCTCAGGAGGGAGAGGGTTTAGAGAGAAGACAGTGACTTAACCAGAAAAAGTGACTTAATCCACAAGTACACTATAGCCCACGATTTCTTTAAATACTATTTTTATTAATTCTTTGAGAATTCCATACAAAGTACTTCGATCCCAGACACCTCCTACCCTTCGTCCCTCAACTCCACCTTCCTAGCCCCCTCACTTCTTGTCCTTCTCTCCTTTAAAAATCTAATCTATTGACTCTGGGCTGCCCATATATTCCTGGGGGTGGGGCCAGGCATTAGAGTACTGCCTACCTACGAGAAGCCACACCCCCAAAGAAAACTGACTCCCCCTCCCCTGGAAGCCACCAACGTCCAAGGCTCTCAGAGAAGGCTGGTGGTTAGGAGCCCCTTCCCACTGGCTTGATCTTGTGCAGGCAGCCATAGGTGCTGAGGTCATGGGCGCAGTGGTCCCGATGTGACATATGCAGAAGCCAGTTTCCCTCTCGTCTTCCTCAACCACAGGCTCATACAGTCTTTCCATCCTCCTGTTCCAGGATGCTTCCTGACTCTTGGGAAGACAGAAAGAGCACTGTCCCACATGGCTGTGCAATCCTTGGATGCTCACGCTCCACTTTGACTGGTGGTGGTGGGATTCTGCACTAGCTACTGCACAAACAAACTTCTTTGACGAAGTCAAAGAACTGCAGTATTAAAGACAGAAGTTTGCAGGCTCTCCATCTGGCAGAACAGTCACAGGCTAACAACTCCTGGGGCCTGCAAGCTCCCTAACCGTGGCTTCTTGGCCAGATTTACAGTGCCAGGCATGTGCTTTCCTCTTGTGAAGTGTAGTTCATGATTTTAATTATTTATTTATTTGTGTGGGGTGGTGATGATGGAGAGAGCAGGGGCATGTCACAGTGTGTGTGTGGAGGAGGACAACTTGTAGTAGTCCCTTTTATCCTTCCATCACGTGGAACTCTGGGATTCACCATCAGATCGTCAGGCTCGGCCCCAAGTTCCCCAACCTGCTCCGCCACCTTGCTGGCCCTAGTCTCTGATAAAAGCAATGATTTTTTTTTTCTGTGTCCTTGAAACTGCATGTGGCGAGCTCTGTAATTAGTATCCTGGGTTTTTATAAGGTTTTACAAGAAATGGTAACATTTCTTCAAGCTGCAAAATTATTTTAAGTCATATCATTCTGTTAAATCAACATGCTATGATTTGGTTGAGTGCTTCTATTTCTTTCTTTCTTCCTTTCTTTCTTTCTTTTTACTGTTATGATTCACACTTCTGTGAGCTTCTTGTGTGTACCAAGTTTCTTGCTTTGCTTTTTTCAGTTTTATGTAAATTGAATTTTAAATTTTTTATTTAAATAATTTATTCAGATTACATCCCAAGTGTTATCCCCTCACTTGTATCTTCCATTCCCTCCTCCCTCCCTCTTTCATCCTATTCCCCTCCCTAGACCTCCTTCCCCACCAAAAGATCACAGCCTATCATGTCTCTTGCTGGTAGCCTGCTTCCTCTTCCTCTGAGTGCCACCAGGCCTCCCCACCAAGGGGAAGTGGTCAAATAGGGGCATCAGAGTTCATATCAGAGCCAGTCCCTACTCTCCACACAACTGTGGAGAATCTGCTGTCCATTGGCTAGATCTGAATAGAGGGTCTAGGTTTACTGCATGCATTGTCCTTGATTGGTACAGTAGTTTGTGCAGGCCCCCCTGGGTCTAGATCTGCCAGCCTCGATCGTCTTTTTATAAGGTTTCCTGGACCCTCTGGGTCTTTCTATCTTCCTATTCTCCATACCTCTCTCACCTGGAGTCCCAGTAGCAAGTCCCAGCATCTATGTTCATAGCGACCTTATTCATTGTAGGCAGAACCTGGAAACAACCTAGATGCCCCTCAGTCGAAGAATGGATAAAGAAACTGTGGTACATTTACACAATGTAATACTACTCAGCTATTAAAACAAGGAAATCTTGAAATTTGCAGGCAAATGGATGGAACTAGAAATGATCATCCTGAGTGAGTTAACCCAGAAAGATACACATGGTATATACTCACTTATAATTGGATACTAGCGCACATGGATGTCCCCTGAGAGTCTTCACTCAGCGGGGGATTGGGCAGAGGCTGGGACTCACTTTGCTTTGGATGATTGAGTACTACACTAAGGAGGAAAGACATTTCCACAGCTCTGGGTAACCTAGTGCCACAGTACTTTTCAAAGGGCCAGAGTTAATGCATCCAGGGACCATTTAGCTCCTCTTAAAAGCTGTGGTGCCCTGTTCAATGGTGTTTAAATTACTCGATCATATGTTCATATCATAAGCCTGAAACCACGTCCTCCAAATTCCATTCTCTCTCTGTTACTTGCCATGCTGCCCACACAAAAGCTGGTTCCTGTCGGGGTCCTCAGTGTAGCATCACAAACAGTAACACCCAGCTATCCAAACCAATGAGGAAACATCAATGCTGGTTGTACTTAGCAAAGATGATATAACGAAGTCCTCCAAAAGAGCCGTTATTTCTGTCTCAGGTCCAATCACGTGGAAGGTTGGCCTGCTCAAGCACGGTAGCTCATCCTGTGCATTTCCAGTTGGCTTTCTGGTTGATGCACATTAGCTCCATCAGGTGGTCAGCTGTCTTTTCAGAAGCCTACCCATCCCAGGCTGCTCTAAGACAGGACTCTTTTGTTGTTTAGAACCTTCCTTGGGAAAGAGTCTAAGTAGCTTCAGAGAGAGTTAGTTCACACTCAGACTTCCCACAGTAAGAAAAAAAAACTGTGGTGGTTTGAAAGAAGTGACCCCTCCTCCCCTGTCACTACCCCCCCAACCCCCCCTGCACCTAAGTCTCAGGCATTTGAATACTTGGTCCCTAATTGGTGGTCCTATTTGTGGAGTCTTGGGAGATGTGGCCTTGCTGGAGGAAGTGTGTAACTGGAGAGCAGGTGTTGAAAATTTCAAAAGGCACGTGGCTCTGTCCAAGTCACTCTGTGATTCCTGTCTGTGGCGTGAGATGTGAGCTCTCAGCCCATGTCTGCATCTGCTGCCATGGGTTCCTTGGTTCGGTGATTCTTACAGCTCTGGAACCCTGATCCCCAAGTCAACCTTTCCTTCTTTACATCGCCATCGTCACAGAGATAGAAAAATTGCAATTACAGGCAGCACTGAGTTGATGAACAGGGCTGTGCCTTCTTAGGAGGAGAAGAGGGGGGCTGCGATTGTCTCTGGTGCGGGTGACCACAGTGACTGTATAACGGTGTGGCTTTCAGTATGTTTTCTGCAGGCCGGATGCATCTCTGCTCTTTAGAGTGTCTGCCACCAACCCTCACAGCTATACGATGTAATCATTGTTTTCATGGTTAGCTTTAGGTGAGAAACTGACTTTGAAATGTTTTAAGGAGCTTTCTTAATGTCATAGAGTGGTGGGACAAGAGACTCAAACTGTCTGGCTCTAATATCTATGTTTTAAACTATTGTATGCCACAGCTGCAGTTTGTGTGCACAGTCAGCTCTCAGTGTCCGGAGGAACTAGTTCTAGAACCTCCTTCAGATGCCAACGTCCTCAAATGCCAAAGCCTCTCATACAAGATGGGGCAGTGTTTACCTACAGGGATAGGTATAGCCTTCTGCATTTAATAAAACGTTTAGTAAAAACCGTCTCTGAATTGCTTAAGTGACACCTAATGCACTGCGAATGGCTGTCGTGTTATATTGTTTGGGGAGTGAGGGAGGAAGTCTAATGCATGTTCAGTAGAGGTGCAGTTGGGGAGGAGGGTTTCCAGGGTGCAGTTACTGACAATGTATAGAATTACATATTTGGAGCACTCATTCTTTAGAACCCCTCCCCATCTATATGGGTATACATATGTTATACACACACACACACACACACACACACACACACACACACACACACGCACACATACATACAATTATTTCCTATTTCTCTTCTTTTTGTTAAACTAGAACTTGAAAATCATAGAGATTGGCCATTTCTTCTAAGTTTGTTTGTTTGTTTGTTTGTTTTTTTAATTAAAACATTGTTTAGGGGGATTTTTTTGGACACTGTCTGTGCCGACCCACCCGTGAGACCTTGTTGATCTGTGCCTTGGTCTTGCTTTCATTACTTCTTATGAGAAAGGATGCTTTGAGGTCATTAGGGGAGACATATTAGAACCTGGCCTGTACAGCCTAATGAGAAGGGTTTGATGGGCCTGCTGACCGGGTACCCAGCCCTCTTAAGGGAAAAGGGCTGATGACTTAAGTTGCTGTTTTAAAAAGCAATTTCTCAAGTCAATGTTGTGGTCCTGCCCAGGTTCTCAGTTTAATGTTAATGCGCCCAGCTTTCGTGTTGTGTATCGCTCCTCAGGATGTGTCTATTCCTTGGTCAGCTTTCGTGTTGTGTATCGCTCCTCAGGATGTGCCTATTCCTTGGTCAGCTTTCGTGTTGTGTATCGCTCCTCAGGATGTGCCTATTCCTTGGTCAGCTTTCGTGTTGTGTATCGCTCCTCAGGATGTGCCTATTCCTTGGTCAGCTTTCGTGTTGTGTATCGCTCCTCAGGATGTGCCTATTCCTTGGTCAGCTTTCGTGTTGTGTATCGCTCCTCAGGATGTGCCTGTTCTTTGGTCTGGTCCATGTTTTCCGGTGAGGAGAGAGCACATTAAACACACTCCAACCTTTCTTTTGTAAAAAATTGATTGCAAGTTGGATATAGAGACACTTTTTATCTCAGTCAGAGAATAAGTAGACACTTTTGTTTTGTTTTTTTGCTTGAGAAGGAAATGTCTAGCGGTTGAGGTCACTCCTCACGTAGAAGCTGATGTTCAAAACGTCATTCAAAACTGCTCTGTCTAAAATGCCGCTAAACTCTGCTCCTCAGTGAGGGATGCTGAGTGAGGTGAGCAGCATTCGTTTGATTTTCTGAAGTGGGAAGGATGCTGGGATAAATGCCAAAGGACCTGAGCCCAGGGCTATTTCTGCTGATAACCAGCCGCTGTGGGCTTACTACTTCGCCTGTGTCTTACAGCTTTTAGCTATAAAAGGGAGGTTTATACTAAGTGTGCTCTATGCCTTTCCTCAGGCACGATTAGCACAAGATTATGTTCAGGGCTGGAAAACTTTAAGATCAAGCCTGTGTTGATAACATTTCTCTGGGTCTCTGGGCATTATCTAACAGGGCATCAGGACCCACCCTCACTCAGGCAGTGACTCTAGCATGTACCCTCTACTAATTCCAACTGTCTGGCCCTGACTCAAAACTGTCCAATTAGAGATTCTATCCTCAAGATTAGGCAGTTGTTAAAATAAAATATCCCCTGAAGGCTCTTTGTTAGAATTGCCATAATTATTTATCCGATTTAATACAATAGCAATAACTTAGCGTAAGAGATTCCCTGTACTAAGCCGACTTGTCGGTGTGTTTGGAGGGTGGGGAGGAGGTGAAAGCCAACAGGGTCTGGCTCTGTCCTCCCAGGACCTATAACAAGTGTCTCTGTGTTAATGTCAGGCAAGCACTGGGTTGACTAGTGTCAAAGTTACAGAGTGAAGGGGAGAGTGGGGTTGCTGTCAGCTCCAGTGGCCCGGGGTTAGTTTCTGCTTCTTGTTTTTAAACTTCACAATGCGGCTTGAACAGGAATTTATGAGAAGGCTGACTGCTGACGGGATGAGGTAAGGAAGGGCTTGTCGGGCAGCATGGCTCAGAGCTAACGGTGAGACCAAGGCAGTTTGGAAACGATTCAACAGATACGGTGGGATCATGGTTCTGTAAAAGATGGCCGGCAGAAGGGAAAGAGGACCTTTCTCTTAGAAAAGAGACTCTATATGGTCGGCCCAGTGCAGAACAGGTTTGAGAGGAAAGAACCAGGAAGAGCCCCAGCCTCCACCACTTGAATGCTAATGAGCAGACCCTTCCAGATCTTGACCTCCTGGTGCTTCTAGGGATAAATATCGAGCACCAATACACCTGCCAGCAAACTAGACAGCTTGGGAAGAAGGAGATGCTCCAGGGATGCTGAAGGGCAGGGGCAGGGCTTGGGATGTCCATCACGCCTGGCCTTATCTTTATCTCCTTTCCTCTGTGATTTTTCTAGCTCTCGAAATCGACAGTGTCTAAAGTGGTATTTAAAAGGTCACAGCTGCCCTTGAGGGGTTATATTTAGATCACTATACTCTGAAAAGTGATTGATTAACTAATCGGAATGAGCTAATTGGCGACGAAGCTGTAATATATAGGTGCAGGTTTATTGGAAGAGGCACAGGAGGGAGGGCTGAAGGGGAAGGGGTAGTGCACACTGCGGGTGAGGGAAAGGGAGGTGGGAAATGGTTAAGGGCAAAGGGGGCAAAAGGGCAAAAGGACCCAATAAAAGCAAAATGTCTGGTTTATATAGTGAGTCTCAGGGAGAGGGGAAGCCCACCCCTAGGTAGAGAACAGGCCATGCCAGCCACGCCCTGCCGCAGGACCTAACAAAAAGTATAAAAGCAATGTAGAATCAGCCTCATATCACATTTCTCCGTCGTCTTACCTGGGTAAGGACCTATCTAACAATATCACATTGGGGTTAGCTGTTGCCACACAGCAAGGGCCTCCCAAACCTGCAAAACGTCACTAGTTTATCTTACCATCTCTGATCTAAGCTGGTCCTGATGGGAAAGGCTCAGCTCTGATCCACATGGCTTCGTCTGCAGACTGTAAGATCCACTTTCTAGATGGGATAGCCACATCGCTGGCAAGTCTGTCCTGGCTGTTCACAGTGTTTGAAGGTCAGAGGTAGAAATCCTTAGATTAATGGTCATAGGAGCACCGGTTCCCACCTGTGTGGACCTGCCCACAGCCTTTGCCTTCCATATGGCTTGGTTGCTCTTGCAGAAGTGGAGAGTGGGAGTAGGAGAGAAAATGAAAGAGAACGAGAATATGTTCTGTAGCTTCTGTATTAACTAGTAAGTTAACACCATGGTTTCTGCCATATATTTGTTTTTTGTTTTTTTTGTTTTTTGTTTTTTTTTGACGTAGCACTAAAGGCATCCACATCCAAAAGAAGGGAAATTCAATTTTATTTCAGATGGAAGAAATGACACAGGATTTGTCAACATGTTTTTTTAAGTGTCCGTGAGATTAATTTTTCTTCCTAGGGATGCAGGATGTGGGTCCAGCAAGGGCCAGGATGAGAGGACTCAGTTTACCCAGAGCAGATGGAAGCCACATCCTGGGCTGTCTACTTCTGGTGTGTAGAAGCAGGAGTCACTGTCATACTGCCCTGCTAGGCTTCATCTCTGGTGCCTGATTAGTGTCCTTAACTGTTTGTGAAGGGTTTTATGGGGCAGGCAGTGGTGGTGTGTGCCTTTAATCCCAGCCCTTGGGAGGCAGAAGCAGGTGGGTCATTGTGAGTTTGAGGCCAGCCTGGTCTACAAAGTGATTCCAGGACAGTCAGGCTACACGGAGAAACCTGTCTCAAAAAACAAAACAAACAAAAAAGAAGGGTTTCATGGTTAACGAGGTGACGCAGAGAGAGAAGGTCTGAGGGTGTCCTTCCTGTTTGAAGCTGGAGTTAACGACAGCAGGCAGCAAAGGGTTAAGAATACAGGGCTGACTTTGTTTAGAGAATTTTTAAAAAGACACTAATGAAGTAGTCTTTGGGTGGGTGCTTTCTGTAAAATGAATTAATTATCCTGTATATGTTAATTAATGCAGGAAATTATTATGTCAGGAGTTATTCAAAACCAGCTATTTTCCAGATAAAAGACACAGAAACTTGTTAGATTTACAATAAGCCTTAAAATACTAGGACTGGGGCAGATATCAACCCTCTATGCTATCTTGTCTGCTTCCCATGCAAAATCTCAAATACTTGCACATGTCCCATTTGGGCTGCTTTTGCTCCATCATCCCAGTCCCAGAGCAAGGTACTCCTGGCCCCATGCTCCTGGTTACCCATGGTGACCAACTGTCTCCTCTTTGTCTCCATCCTTCTCCTCCACCTTTCCTTCTGGTCCTCCTGAGACCTCAAACCAGGAACCTTAGCTCTTCCTCCATTTCTTCTGGCCCAGCCCAGGCTGTGAGCACTTTATTAACCAGCCAGGGATACTGGGGAGCGTTCCTACATCACATGGATACAGGAGATGGTTCGACATTCATAGCACTGCCCATGCAGATCTCAGGGCCCTAAAGCCCAGCAGCTGAAAACACAGTGCACAAGACCCTCCTCTAACAGCTGTCAGGTCCATGCTCCTGAAAATACAGTGCACAGGACCCTCCTCCAACAGCTGTCAGGTCCATGCTCCTGAGTGCAACTGATGCCTTCTGTCATGGGCCACTAAGACGACTAATGCCTAGAAGATGCTTCTAGCCCCCAAATGCATGGGATTCCTGAGCTCATGGGCAACTGAGTCACAAATATGCCATCTGAGACAGTGGTAGAAATGGACTTCCTGGGCAGAGTTGTCCCCCAGAGTCACTGTCAGTCACAAAATACCATACTCTGGGTTGGAGGGCAGTGAGCACTGTTTTTCAGCACCCCGCTTACCTTGCTCTTAAGAAAACCTAATCAAGTGAGTGTTGTGCTGTGCTGTCTTCAAATGGGTTCTGCCTGGCTGAAGCCATGCTCAGCGGCTTCCTGGTTTGTCCCTAATTTAAAGCACTGAGGAGAGAGATGTTATTTGGAGTCTGGAAAGCCCTTTCCACTGATGAAAAACACCCCTCAGCATTTGTTGATTTTTCAGTTTTCTGAGAGTTGTTTTTGAGTCATTTAGAAATAGTTGAACACTTCCAAACTATTTCCATTTAAAAGCTTCCACAGTTATTACCTGTCCTATAGAGCAGGATTTTATTTTTATTATTAAGTGTTTCTGTCACTTGCTGAGTTAAGTCTATTTATGTCATTAAACCATAGGCTGAAAGATGGCTACTTGTAACCCATGGCTCCCAATAAGTGGAGATATGTTGGTGTACTTTTCAATACACTATTTTTACTTTGGGTTTCTTAAATTCCTTTCTCCCTACTCCACCTCAATAACTTCAACACCAAGTAGAGAAGAAGGAAGGTTAGTGGGGAGAGGGGGCATAGTTTTCCTTAGCTGCTTCCTGCTGCTCAGGGTCATTGGGTTCCTTGGGGCAAGGCCAATCTTCATTTCAGGATCTCTCTGATTTCTTCTATTCACACTGCATCTACAGCAGCCAGGAGCAGCAGGGGGAAGCTCCAAGAACCTTCTTCTTTCTTAGAGCCCCCAGTCTCTCTTTGGGACTGGCTTTTATCCCTACTGACAAAGACCACGCCCCCACACGAGGCAGTTCCCAGCTGACAAAGATCACACACCCTTTCATGAGGTAGTTATCAGCTGTGGACAAACTGAGCAGCCCCACATCCCACACCTGGGATTAAAACAAAAACATGTTTATATATCATAAACCATAACAGAATATTTTGGCATTAAATCTTTAGAGATCTTAAAGAATTTGAGATAGAGAACTGTCCAAGGAATAAAGATGGGCTTGTTTTTTATAAACAATTATATAAGCAGTTGATTTCTTTCCTCTTCTGTTGTCCTTCAGGTAGATGCATTTACAAAGAATACTAGACTGAAAATAGCACTGAAGGCCCCAGGCAGGAAAGAGATACACACTCAAACAACAATTCAAATTAAGCCTTGTTTGCAAAGGTGCTTTTCTGTGACTCGAATCCAGTGAATAACCCCTATGGCTGTAGCCACACTAGCCACACAAGATGTTAGGGGAGAGGAGACGTAGGGTGGTGGCCATGCCTTCAGCAGAACAGCATGTGTACCTTCCAGGAAGATTGACAGACAATCTCTTCCTTAGCTGTAGAGATCCATCCTGGGCTATGCTAGCCACAACCCATAGAGAAGACCAGGAAGCCTGTTCTACATCCCATAACTGTAGCTGGACTTTGGCTACTTTGTGATTCTTTCTTCCCACCACTCTTCTCTTCCACTTTTCTTCCACCCTTTCAGCCCCACAACACTAGATGGGAGAGAAAAAAGGATAAACTCCTTCCTACTGAACAAGGATGTTGAAGTTCCTTGGGCGAGTTTGGTCTTTGCCATGAGGATATCCAAATTCTTCTTGTTTCTTCTTTGTCACTTAACAAACTGTGACCAACAACAACCAACAGAAATCAACAACCAACCGACAACCCCACCCTGCCTCTCAGGGCCCTAGCACTCATATACCCTCTGAAAACTTCCCCAAATGTCAAGGTCACACAATTGCAGAAATTGTCTGCATCTGGCAAAACCATGCCTCTGCTAGAGCACGAGGCAAATCACAGTCAACTGCTGTGGACGGCCTGAAGCAGCCCATATTCCACACTTGGGATCAAAACAAAACAAAACAAAAATGCCATAATATTGCTGTGTTTTCTAAAGAAATCAAAACTCCAAAATTGTCACTACACATAACATCCTGACTTCTTTTGGAGAAGGCTGGAGATGGTTGGAGAATGACTTGGAGGGAACCAATGAAAACTAGCCACGACAGCAGATAGAAAGACACTGCCCTGTAGCTTCAGCTTGTTAGTTGTTTCACACAAGGTGAGACTCGTAAAATGGGTATAGCAACATGGTGAATTGAACACAAGTTCTTTCCAACAGGATACGAATGAAAATTCAGAGTGCACAAATTCATCAGGGATTTGAAACTTTTCTACTTCTGGCTTTGTTTGGGCCATGACAGAAGGCTGGGACTCGGAGGAAAATGGCAGAGCAGGGGCTGGCATGGTGGCCCAGTGGTTAAGAAACATGCACCACTCTTGCCGAGGGCTAGAGTTCAGTTCCCAGCGCCCATGTTGGCAGATCACAGCTGCCTGTAACTCCAAATTGAGGGATTCTGACACTTTCTTTTGGCCTCTGTAGGCGTTGTACTTACATGTGTGCTCCACTCCCTGGCAATGCACACAATGAAAAAAGTACCAACAGGAGTTGGCATGTGGCAGGCAGAACGCCTAGTCCAAAGCAACCGAATGTCATTGACTTTGGTATTTCAGGTGAATTGGACTCATAAAGATAAAGTGAATAAAGTAAAAGTGAACTTAGTATCATCACTAGAAACCATCTTCATCAAAAGCAGTGCTCAGAACAACAATCCTCCTGTAAATGGTCCTAGTCTGTGAGGGAGCCTTGCTCACTAGGTATAGCCAAGCTAGTGTCACCGGCACTGAAAACTTCCTTGTGGTCACCTCATTTAAAGTCAGGATAATTGTCACAGACTTTGAACCCAAATATTCACAAAGGCAGCCTCTTGGCAGGAGGAATGGGCCACTTGTGTTTATGGCGCTTGCTTGATTCAGCCGTGAGAAAAGTGAACTCCTCTTGAGCAGCTGGTTCCTGGATGCCATTCTGTGGCTGAGCTGCTTCTGTCTTATGATGGGAAGACTAGTCATAAATGTTTTAATTAAAACGTTTTCATCTTTGCCCTCTCCTCTAAAAATATACCGTGGAAGAATACTATTGTAATTGGAAGAAATATTTAGCTCAGTAAAACTAAAATACAACTGCATATAATCAGGAAATGAAATAATCAAGGTCAGGCTTCTTAAGAGCCTCCAGGGCTCTGGTGTGTATGTGCGCAGAAGTTTACGCCAAAGCCTGCACGTTTTTTCACAGCAGACGCTGACCTGACGGACACTGGCCATGAATGAGCAAGTTGGATGTCCCCTGCTTGTAAGGCTAGTTTGAGAGATATAAAGTCATTCCCCTCGAGGAAGCTGATCTGATGCCGGAGGTATAGCCAGGAAGAGTGACTGTGGGCTGGGAAGGCAGTGATTGGGGTGTGCTCACCTGGAAGCCTGGGAGTGCCTGAGCTCCAGGCCCAGAACCCAGTGTGGTAGGAGGATTGTAATCATAACACCGGGGAGATGGAGACGGTGGATCCGGGGGCCAGCCTCACTTGCTGGTTAGTTCCGGCCAGTGAGAGGCTGTCTTAAAGACAGGGGAAGGTAGTACCTCAGGAATGATGCTTGGCATTGTCCTGTGGTCTCCGCATGCGTTCATACAGGGGCATCTGTACTTGAGAGTAGAATTAAATGATTATGCAGATGAAACAAAGCCATGTAAATGATACAGGCGATAAGCACTTTCCTCAGAAAAGAGGGAGGGTTGTGGAAAAGCCCACAGCACCTTGGAGGGCTTTAGCGTGACAGTGGGGAAGCGTGTGACAACGAGCTTCAGATGGACTGAGGTTACCATCACCACGCCACCCAGCCTGCTTAGCCTTTGAAGGTGAGCTGGCTAGTTCTGCACGGCGGGACTCACTGGAAGTGCTTGCACAGCCCAGGTATTTGAGGTAGATGGTGTTTTGTTTCCTAAGACTTCTGCTGCCCAGTCCTGTGGGTTATTCCTCCGTTTTCATTAGTCGGGAGAGTTGCCAATCTCTGTCACTTCTCTGGGGCGGAGCCCAGTCCTACTGAGAGCATTCAGCAGCTCTCCTGTGCCCAGTAAAAGCTTAACTAGAAGCCATGACATAGTTCTCCAGTGGGAACCAATATTTGCATTCTGCACTGGTCCCCTGTAAAATGCCACCTGTGTCCTGCCTTCATTTTTCTTGAAAGCTGGTCAGTTAGGTTCGGCTGAGGGACTTGTGGGGACCTGGAATGGGTTCTGTGGTTATGCATTTTTCCCTCTTTCTTCTTGCTTGGAGATGGATCAAGTCAACTGGTCAAACACCCTTTTGTCCTGTTACCAGCCTCCCCCCAGCTTCCCCATCATCTCTGTGTCTCTCTGCCTCCAGCTGCCAAACCTTTGGCCAGAATAGTAAGGCCCCTACCTTGAGCGCAGTCAAGAGCCACGTGAAACACATTTCTTATTTCCAAGACCCCAGAACCCGCAGTCCTCTACAGCAGGTAAATAGCCTGGTTTCCAGGAGGCAGGTGACCGTGGGTCCCCTCTTAGCATTGTGTGGGTGCATTTTCCTTCGCTTTTATTTGCTACTTCCTCTCAGTGTTGTACTGTTTGGGCTGCTACAGTCTAACTTGGCCAAACTTCCTTCAACATCCTGAAACTGTGCGTATACTCAGAAGAAAGAATAGCTTGTAGGTTTGGCCTGATGGAGAAAACTGAGAGTGGTATCTTGCTTTCCAATTTTAAGCCAGTGACATGGTCTCTCTGTGCATCCCAGATCCTGTTCTGATGGTTTTGTGTTTGACTGCTGGTTTGGCGTAAGTGCCATGAAAGCTACAAGACCCCATTTTAATTTTCTGCATCATTTAATTATTCTTTGACATCTTCCTTTCTTTAAAAAGAATTGTGTGTTGGTGAGATGAGTATGCATGCATGTGTGTGAGTATGCATGTGTGTGAGTATGCATGTGTGTGAGTATGCATGCATGTGTGTGAGTATGCATGTGTGTGAGTATGCATGTGTGTGTCTGTGAGTATGCATGTGTGTGAGTACGCATGCATGTGTGTGAGTACGCATGCATGTGTGTGAGTATGCATGTGTGTGAGTATGCATGCATGTGTGTGTCTGTGAGTATGCATGTATGAGCATGCTTACATGTGTGTAAGAGTATGCATGCATGTGTGTGTCTGTGAGTATGCATGTGTGTGAGTATGCATGCATGTGTGTGTCTGTGAGTATGCATGTATGAGCATGCTTACATGTGTGTAAGAGTATGCATGCATGTGGTTGTGGGTGTGATTATGCATGCATGTATGTGTGAGTATGCATGCATGTGTGTGAGTATGCATGCATGTGTGTAAGCTTATGCATATGTGTGTGTGAGTATAGATGCATATGTGGGCGTAAGTATGCATGCATATGAGTGTGGGTATGAGTATGCATGCCTGTGGGTGTAAGTATGTATGCATGTGGGTGTGTGAGTACGCATGCACGTGTGGGTGTGAGTATGCTCGCACGTGTGTGAGTATGGATGCATGTGTGGGTGTAAGTATGTATGCATGTGGGTGTGTGAGTACGCATGCATTTGTGGGTGTGAGTATGCTCGCACGTGTGTGAGTATGGATGCATGTGTGGGTGTAAGTATGTATGCATGTGGGTGTGTGAGTATGCATGTATGTGTGGGTGTGAGTATGCTCGTACGTGTGTGAGTATGGATGCATGTGTGGGTGTAAGTATGTATGCATGTGGGTGTGTGAGTATGCATGTATGTGTGGGTGTGAGTATGCTCGTACGTGTGTGAGTAAGTATGTATGCATGTGGGTGTGTGAGTATGCATGCATGTGTGAGAGTATGCATGTGTGTGAGTATGCATGCACGTGTGTGTCTGTGAGTATGCATGTATGAGCATGCTTACATGTGTGTAAGAGTATGCATGCATGTGGTTGTGGGTGTGATTATGCATGCATGTATGTGTGAGTATGCATGCATGTGTGTGAGTATGCGTGCATATGTGTAAGCTTATGCATATGTGTGTGTGAGTATAGATGCATATGTGGGCGTAAGTATGCATGCATATGAGTGTGGGTATGAGTATGCATGCCTGTGGGTGTAAGTATGTATGCATGTGGGTGTGTGAGTATGCATGCATGTGTGGGTGTGAGTATGCTCGCACGTGTGTGAGTATGGATGCATGTGTGGGTGTAAGTATGTATGCATGTGGGTGTGTGAGTATGCATGCATGTGTGGGTGTGAGTATGCATTGCATGTGGATGTGGGTGTTCTCACTCATGCATGTGGGTATATGGATAGGAGTACGCATGCATGTGGGGGTGGAAGCCAGAGGTTGACAGAGGCTGTATCCCTCTATTTCCCTCCACCTTATTTATCATGTCAGGGCCTCTCACTGAAGCTAGAACGTACTGATGGCTATACTGGCAGACCAGTCAGTCTGGACTACGGAGGTTACCTCTGTAAGCCTCCCCTGGTGCACAGCAACAGCTGACTTTTAAATGGATGGTGGGACTTGAACATGGGTCCTCATGCATGCACAACAAGTACTTTACCCACTGAGCCCTCTGCCAGACCCATTTCTTGACATTTCTTGCTCATTTGCTGATTTGTTGCATGCTGAAGGAGAGTAGCAACCCGATCTTTGTTCGTCGCTCAGGCCCTAGCACTGAGCACCTGGCAAAAGTGCATCGAGAATGTATCTGATTCATTAGCTCCGTCTTGGTGTGAGATGAGGCAGGGTGGCCATAGAACCCATCAGGCTTCTAACAAAAGTGGAAATCTTCCCACTGAGTGCTCCTGGTCCTTTACTAAATCTCTCCTGGTGTTGCTTACAGCCACCAGAGTCATCTGCCCACCCTTGCTCTTGGAATCTTCTGGAACGAGAAGCTGCCTTCTGCTGTTCTTCCCTGAGTTTCCCACGTGTGTCCATTTGTGTGTGCTAGGGCCTAGGTGTCCAGCGTGCGACAAATGGCTGCCCCTCCTGAATAACAGAACAGCTTCTGTATCTCTTCAGGAGACCGAACCTTCCAGCACAAGGCTTTAGTGCCATACAATTACACATTCCTAACCAGGCATGGTGGCACATTCTCAAGAGGCAGAGGCAGGTGGAGCTCCGTGAGTTTGAGGCTGTCTTAGTCTACATAGTGAGTTACAGGACTGCCAGAACTACAATAGTAAGGCCCTGCTTAAAACCACCCAACCAACCAAACAACCAACAATTATGTTTCTATGCATTTTATGTATCTACTTGTTTTGCTAAACTCACTACTTTCTTTAAGAGCCTTTATCCCTACTCCTTCCTCCTGCTTTCTTCCTTTCTTCTTCCTCATCCCTCCCTCCCTCCCTCCCTTTCAGCATCTATTTGTTGGGCACATACTATGCTCCATACTTGATCCATAGTCAATGCTGGGGACTCAACAACAAATGAGAAAAACAGGATGCCTGCCCTGTCAGCAGAAGCTTCTGTAGCCTTCATCACCTCTTCAAAGTCACCTTTAATGAGATGAGAGCAGACAAGTGTGTCAGAGCATTCAACTTGCCTTTCTCTCTTTCACAACAGCTTTAGTGCTTGAAAACTGAGTTAACTTTAAAAAGAGCTCTCCTAGCTATCAAGGTACTAAGAACGACCCTATGGGAAACGTGACAATTCCAGCAAAGATGTCCTAAGAGACAAAAAATAGGCTTCTAATTCTCTTAGGATTCTGTTTTGTGTTTTAACACAGGGATCCAAACAGACTAGGACTGAATATTGTATAAAAACAGGTGAGGGCAAAATAGAAACAGAGAGGTGTCCTTCTGTCGTAGCCACAGCGTTCTTTCTTCTTTCGTGCTAACCGTTGCTGGGTGACCTTCCGCCCTGGTCAGCCCAAACAGTTGCTTCCCCATTTCATCCTCTAAGTACCTGTTTTAACCTTTTTACAAAATTTTGGACACCGTAGTATGGAATTTGACTGGCACCTGGGAGGGCAGGGCTTGATCCGGCATTGCCAAAAGACAAGTAGTACTAAAGATACATGTCAATATGTCTGCTTCACTCAGAAAATGCTATAGGGAAATGAGGTACAACCTTATAAACTGTTAGTTCATAAGATACAAGTCTTCGGGGGAAATTAGAGACTTAAAACAAAAACGAGAAAAATACTCAAACACAGGCAGGGATTTAGGCAAGAACCTATCTCGCCAGCACATGATGAAACTGAGGAAGGGTAGCCCAAGATTTTGTTTTGTTTTGTTTTTTGTTTTTTTGTTTTTTTGAGACAGGGTTTCCAGTTACTATACAAGACCTATTGGCAGATGAAGTTAAATGGAATCCTTCAGACATATTAGACCTGAGGAGATTTAAGGAAGCAGTTGTTTCAGAAGCTGTGCATTCACCCTATGTGAAGTAGATAGTAAATTCATGGGCAGCTCAGGACAGAATTATCCCTCAAGACTGGAAAGATCTGGCAACGGTGCTATTGGAAGCTGGTCCTCAGTTACATTACAGACATGGTGGTAAGAGGAAGTCAGGAGGATGGATAGGGAGACACACAGGAAGTAGAAGGGAGGAACATTCAGTTTGAGGGTTTTGTTTTGGTTGTGTTGTTGTGTGTGTGTGTTTTTTTTTTTTTTTTTTTTGAGCCGGTGTGGAGACGGAGATCACTTTTCTGTCAGCTGAGGAGGAAGGTCAGCTGGTATCTTTCTCTGCCTCTCTGAGCTAGCAGGCTTTCACCCTAGCATCTTGCTCCCGAGTTTTTATTGGTCAAATCAAACAATTGATATTTTGTTAAAAATGACAACTAGTTAGTTACTGCCCATAACAGCTAGTTAGTTACCGGCACTCTCAGGGACCCTCCCGCAACCTCCCAACAAGGACTCCACCTTTCACTTCCTCTTCCTTTTGCTGGCCTTTTCCCTCATGGGAGTCACGTGTCAGTGTTTTTTCACATGACACTTATCTAGGTTTAATTTAAGAAGAGTTTTTATAAGTCTGAAGCTGCAGCGTGCCCAAAGGCAGGAGAAAAGGTAGATTTGATGGTTTGTACTGGGCCTACACTTGTGTGGATCTTAGAGAGAGCTCACTTTATGTCGTTGCGTGGCAGTCAGTATTTATTGAACAATAGACATCTTGTTAATGAAACAATCAGATCTTATGATGCCTGCAATCAGCCAAACAAACTGAAAATCATGTCTAAGAAAATCTACACGCAAGATTTGCTCTGTATGTATTTGACTTTAAAATATTTTTGTTCATGTATTTTTGGGATACATGTGTTGTGTTCTTCGTATAGGCACATACATGTGTGTATATGTGGACGTGGAGGCCAGAGATTCCTTGATCTCACTCCGTCTTTATTCTGTTTAAGCAGAGTCTCCCACTGAGCCTGTAGCTCGTTGACTCGGCTGGGCTGGCTGGTCCGTGGACTTCAGGACTCTGCTTGTGTCTCTCTCTGCCCTCCCAATCTCCAGCGCTGGGGTCAGAGGCACACACAGCCACTTCAGGCTCTTTAAGTGGATCCTGCCGACCCAAACCCATGTCCTTACGTCTGTGTGGCAGGCACTTTACCAACTAAGCGATCTTCTTGGCCCTTTTTATTTGTTGTTAATATTTTTAAAATTCATAAAAATTCATGCAGGTGCCAGGTGGTGGCGGTACACACTTTTAATCCCAGCACTCAGGAGGCAGAGGCAGGTGGATCCCTGTGAATTTGAGGCCATCCAGGACAGCCAAGGCTACACAGAGAAACTCTTCTTTCAAAAACAAAATAATTCATGTAGGTATAGATTATATGTGGAGCATGTTCCACTACCTTGTTCCCACAGTGTGTCACTTTTCTCTTCCCTCCTGACAATACACACATGCACACACACACACACACACACACACACCTTATTGTGACTATATAAAATCTAGGAGTTACAAAAGAGAGAAAACATACAATCTCTGTCTTCTGAGACTTATTTGTTTTTTATGATGCCCTCTAGTTGCAGCCATTTTCCTATAGACAACTTTGTTTTTCTTTGTGATTAGTGCACAGTAAACATTGATTTGCAGTTAAGGCAGTGCATACTTCAAATGGTACGACTGACTTGGGTATGAACTTCAGAGTTTCCCAAAATGTGAATTGATTTCAGATAAATTATCTTTTCTTTCTTTCTTTTTTTTTTTTCTTTTTCTTTTTTCTTTTGGTTTTTTTGAGACAGGGTTTCTCTGTGTAGCCTTGGCCATCCTAGACTCACTTTGTAGACCAGGCTGGCCTCGAACTCACAGCGATCTGACTGCCTCTGCCTCCGGAGTGCTAGGATTAAAGGCGTGCGCCACCATGCCTGGCTGATAAATTATCTTTTCATTCCAGTGTGAGATGGTGAGTGTGGGCAGCTCTCCTAGACTGAAATCAGTGCAGGCAGAGCAGGCTGTCAGTGGGAGAGAGTCCCTGTGTTCAGGCCTCAGGAGAACAGCCAAAAAAAGATTGTGTGTGCCAGGTAGGGCCTAGTGGGAAGTGGCAGGTTCCCTTAGAGTGGCCATGTGAAGAGAATTTAACTGAGAGATGACTCATGAAAATGAGGGTGGGGCATAGCTGGGAGTCTTTACTACATCCATGGTCTAGGCGCGGAAGTTTCTGGAACCTGTGGAATGTAGCTGTGGAGAAAGGGCTGCCTGATAGGAGACGTTTTAGTAGAGACAACAGAGATAGCCCTCAGGGAAGAAGATGAGGGACTTAAATGCCAACCTCACACTACACCCACCTGTCAATCTCCTGCCCAAGCCCTCACTGGTGCAACCCAGCCGGAAGCCTTAGGTCCATCTGTAAGGGCCAGTTGTGTAAGGCCCAGGGTTGGGTGTAGGAACAGATAGTGTTAGACCTACATAGAAGACCAAGCTCACGTGGCATCCACTGAAACCCACCAGAGTGTTCAGAAAGCCTGGACAGTGTGACAGTCCCATAAAAAAATGCGGGCATTTTGGTGACAGCTCTGAAGATTCGGCTCCATACTTTTCCCATGGGATCTGTCATAGCCAAAGTAGAGTTGCTGCTGCCACGGCCACCGAGCGGCAGTACACCTTAACTGTAGAGGCCTCACTAGCTCAGCCACCTCTCAGCAAAGATTCACAAGCATTCAGTGATGGGCGCAAGAATTTGGAATGGGGGCTTTGCATGACTCTTTCCAACCGTGCAAGGTGCACCTGAAGGCTCCCTTCTCGTGTACTGATGCCCAAGGCGAGGAAGGTGGGGACCCAGCCTGCAGCAGTCCCACTGGTGGGTGCTTAGAAGTGAAAGTCCATGTCCGCATCTGAACGTCTAAGTCAGCACACCTGTGTGGCGCTCAGAAACACATTTTTTTTAACAGCCGTGCCTGGGAAGCATGCTTTAACAGATCCCACAAAGTTCTGGATCACAAGGAGGTAATCCAGGCTTTGACTACCATGTCTCTCAGCACCTCAGTCCATCGATTCCATCCCATCATCCTGAGAGCATTTGAAAGTGGTCCTGTAAAATACGTGAAGTGGCTCAGAGACATGGCTTTCACACAGCGTCTGTCTGAAGCTGCTTCAGAGCCGTGGCCTCTCTGACTCAAATCTCCTCAAGCAGAGTCATCCCCTTACTTGTGAATACAGGATCCCGCGGCTTACTCATCTGAGAAGCCCTTGTGATAACCCGTAGCTCCCTCCGTGTCCAGGGGCTGTGTATAGAGCTGAGTGCTGCATCCCTTCAGTATGGGTGGAGCCTGGCATCTTTAGTGCCTACTTAGATGTGTATTTTACTTTATTTCAAAACATTACTAGTAGCTTATATCCAGACGTGCTATTTTCTATGTTCTGTTCTCTCTGAGGTAGCAGAAGGTGTTGGCTCATAACCCTTTCTACCCTAATGAATGTGTGATTTCTAGACCAGTGTTTACCCTTTTGTGGTACACCAGGAGCTGTGTTTTTGTTGTTTGTTTGGTTTTTTGCAAACTGCTTTTATTTCTGTCTTAAGTAGCAAGAAATTACAGAAATGAGTGTGCAATAAGTTTTTCATATCTTAGTAGTTCTTAACTCGTGGGTGGTAACCCCTTTGGGGTCAAGCGGCCCTTTTACAGGGGTTGCTTAGCAGATAGCTATATATCAGATAGCCACTTTACCAGTCACAACAGTAGCAAAATTCCAGTTGTGAAGCAGTAATGAAATAATTTTATGGTGGGGGGTATCACCACAACATGAGGATCTATATTAAATGGTTGCAGTATTAGGGAAAAAAAGAAATTGTAGAAATGCACACATGGTGTATATATGTACATGCAGGCAAGACTCATACATAGAATAAAATTAAAAAGTGGAAATTCAGAAAGTGTCACTGCATTCTGCTTGCCTCAGCTTGTGTGTCTGTACCACCCATGTGAGCATTAGGATATTAAATATTTAAAGATGGCAAGCACATGGTTCAGCAGGCATGAACTGAGCCGTTCGAAGGCCGGTTGCATATTTAGCTTATATGAAAAGCAAAGATTCCTGCGTGTGCATTTTCCCAGTAGCCAGAGGCACATAACGCTGTATTGACTCCAGGCATCATTGTCAGAGAACCCCAGAGTTTCTCCATAGAAAGAGACAAGGGGCAGGCAGCACTGTGCCTGGAGGCAGAGCATAGGGCAGCAGCCTGCCTTGAAGGTGAATTTGCAAATCGAGCTCCCACTATTTTTCTGTTTGTATATCAAAGGTCACACAGTTTCTCTGATGTGGTTTTTAACTTATTCTCTGTATAAAATAGTAATTAATTATATCAAGTAATATATAGTTTTTAAAAACATAGACTTTGGGGAAGACTATTAAAAGCAAGGAAGACTTACCAGGCATGGTGGTGCACACCTGTAATCCCAGCACTCGGGAGGCACACGCAGGCAGATCTCTGTGGGTTCTAAGCCAGCCTGGTTTAGGACAGCCAAGGATACACAGAGAAACCCTGGAGGGAGAGAGAGAGAGAGAGAGAGAGAGAGAGAGAGAGAGACAGACAGACAGACAGACAGACACAGACAGAGACACACAGAGAGACAGAGAGAGACAGAGAGACACACACACACACACACACACAGAGAGAGAGACAGACAGACAGACAGAGAGACAGAGAGAGAGACAGAGACAGAGAAAGACAGAGAGAGAGACAGAGAGATACACACAAAGAGACACAGAGAGACAGAGAGAGAGAGAGAGAGAGAGAGAGAGAGAGAGAGAGAGAGAGAGAGAGAGAGAGAGAGGATGACTGAGGTTCCTGTCCCCAGTCACCCTTTTTCCACAGACCTTGTGAGACCCTGGATTGTATAAGACGACGTGAAACTACAAGTACAAGATTAGGTGGATTTGAAGCGGCGGCGTTGTTTGGGTTTCTCTGAGGGTCTTCAGAGAAGGACGCTTAAGTAACCCTCAGCCTTTCCCTGGCCCTTCCTTACCTGCTCAGGGTGTGTCTTTCAGTAGGTGTTAAATGCTGCGCATATCTCAGCTGCCACCTGGTGTCACCTTGTCCTTTGGAATATAAGCAAACAGGACAAACTCCATCTGGAGACACTCATGCTCTCACGGTCTCTCGTCTCTCGTTTCTGGTTGCTGCAGACCTCTTGGCCCCATGTGCATCTTAACTGTAGTCCTTCTCTCTCCGCCCTGCATAGAATAGCAACAGCCCTTCTCTTCGGTTTCCCCTGAACAGTTTGTACATGAGGTGTTCGTGTGTAGTGGAAATCCTTAACTATCCCAGTGGGGAGGCAGTTATTCATATATGATGCAAAATTAAATATTTTTTTGTTTTAAAACATCTTCTGGAAAGCCTCACTGGTGCCTGCATAGGACGGTTTCCTTCCAAAGACCACAGAATTTCAAGGATGGGCGTGGGCTCTGGCAAAGCTACCATGGGGAAAGCCACCATTCATCTGCCAGAGGATCATGGCCAGCATGGAGTGTGCGGCCTCGCTTGAGATTGGATGAGGCATTTTGACTTCTGCAGTACCTCTCACGAACCCTCTAAAACCAATCCAAACACGACAAAACATTCAACAAACCTCAACAGAGGACCTGCCTGTAGCACACCTGACCAGGTCTCCTACAACTTTTAAGGTTGTCAGAAATAAGACAAGCTTGAAAAACCCTCATGGCTAAGGGGCTCTAAAGGAGGCATGGTGACTGAGCGGAAGTTGGGATGGGTTCCTGGAACATAAGATAGAAAGTTTAAAAGAAGGGAGAGCTGGGTGTGGGATGGCCTCGCCGATAGAGCATTTGTCATGAGGGCATGGGGATGAGTTCAGAAGCCCAGCACCTCAAGGTGGCCCAACTGTAAGCCCAGCACTTGGCAGGGGGCGTGGTGCAGAGACAGAGGCTCCTGGGGGTGGGTTCAGTGAGAGCAAATAATGTGGAGAGTAGTGGAGGAGGACTCTCAAGGTCAGCCTTTGCCCTCCATGAATGTGTACACATGTGCATGGGCGTGCCTATACACATGCACCCACACAAATGCAAACATGCATATGCACATCCAATATATGTTTATATGCACTTGCAAAAAAATTTAGGGAAATTAGGGAACTCTGAAGAAGCGGTGGCCTCAAAGCTATAGGATAATGTTTCTCTATGGCCACTTCTCTCTTGGGTCCTCCGTCTAGTTATGGCCGGCTTCTGCAGCATTGTCCATTATGGTCTTCTACTCTGTGACGGTCAGCTAGTGCTTCAGTTTGTTATCAAGTGGCCACAGTTTAGAGTCACCCAGGAAGATAGTCTGAGTGAGAAACTGTCTGGATCGGGGTGGCCTGTGGGAGATATTTTTCTTCACTGGGTTAATTGAGGTGAGAAGACCCACCCTGAATGTGGCTGGCCCCGTCTTATGGTGAGAGCCCTGGACTGCTTAAGAGTATAGAAATTGAGCTGAGCACCAGGCATGCATGCCACCTATGGTGGTCTGGATGAAAATGCCCCCATAAGCTCATAGGAAGTGGCATTATTAGCAGATGTGGCCTTCTTGGAAGACATGGGTCACTGGGGGGTAGGCTTTGAAGTTTAGAGGTCCGAGCCAGCCCCTGTCTCTCTCTCTTCCTGCTGCCTGCTGATTTAATGTAGAATTCTCGGTTCCTTCTCCAGCACCATGTCCGCCTGTGCTCCACCATGCTTCCGGCCATGATGATAATGCATCAGAGGTCTGAACCTGTAAGAGTTGCCATAGTCAAAAAAAAAAAAAAAAAAAAAAAAAAAAAAAAAAAAAAAAAAAGAGTTGTCTTAGTCATGGCATCTCTTAATAGCAATAGAACCCAGCTAAGACACCAGCTTAACTACTTTGCCATTGCTGTGGTAAGAAACCAAGTAACTTATAGAAGAAAGTTGATTTGGTGCTCACAGTTTAAGAAGGTCAAAGTCCATGGTTGTCATGGTGGGGGACGTGAAGCAAGCGGGCAGGCATGGTGCTAGGGCAGTAGCTAAGCGCTTATATTTTGATCCACAAGCACCAGGCAAAGAGAACTTACTGGGAACGCCATGGGTCTTTTGAAACCCCAAAGCCCACCTCTAATGACACACCTCCTCCAACAAGGTCGAGCTTTCTTATCTTTTCAAATAATTCTACCAACTGGGACCAAGTATTCAGACCTATGAGCCTGTGGCATCATTCTCCTTCAAGCTGCCACATCTGCCTTTCAGTCTGTCTCAGCGCCTGACTGTGGATGGGGTGTGACCAGCTGTCTCACACTCCTGCTGCTGTGAGTGCTCTGCAGGGATGGACTGTTGCCTGGAATCGGGAGCTAAAACAATCCCTTTCTCCCCCAAGTTACCATTTGTTGTTGCAACAGAAATGGATGCAGAACAGGCTTGCCCATCCCTCCTGTGCTCTGAGGTGTCCACTCCCGAAAACACTCCCATCTCTGTCCGTTAATTTCTTTAATGGAGCACTTTGAGGTTTCTTTGTCCCATCTGAGCTCATGTAGACGCCATCTTACTGCAGGCAGCAGCCTGTATCTAGTGCCTCCTGAGCAACGCTTGACATCTTTGAGATTTGGAGGATGCTTCTCTGTGGCCTCACGTAGAACACCTTGGTTATACCAAAGGGAGCATGGCTTGTTGTTCTGAGGAGGGATGGATGACCGCCTTCTACGTATCTCTATAGTAACTGCTATTTTCTCACCTTCATAATTATCCTCGATACATCTCTAAACCATGTACCAGGGCTGGAAAGAAGAAACTTCCAGGGCGGTGTCAATTGACAGATAGCCTTAGTGACAGTCCCTCTGCGGGTAAGCTGAACACAGGAAACAGCAGTTTTCACAGTAACCTCCCAATGCTATCGCCTATAGAAATGACATCTTAACAACACAGTGGATTCAGTTAAGGCGCTTATGGGTTTCTTCTATGTTAAAACAAGCAAACAAACACAAACCCTAATACCACAGTGGTAGAAGCAGGCCTTCTTAAGGTGGCTTTAAAGCCCATTTCAGATCGTCCTTGGGACATATCCTCTGTTCACAGCAGCACAGTATTAGAATGTGTTTCTTCTACATGGGTGGGGAATGGTGTTAGTGCTGTCACTGTTTTGGTTAGGGCCTGAAGAATTCTACAAGATGTCCAGACTCCTTGAATGACAGAGACTGTTCCCCTGGGTGGGCCGGCAGTAACAGCAAGTGAAACATTTGCAAAGAAAGTTTCAGTTACTCCAGCAATATTGCTGTAGATGTGGATCGGGGTCAGGAGAGTTTCCAGGTTCTTATGTTTTGGAACAAAGAACTGGACCAGAGATACCCGGGTTGTGAAGATATTAAGAGAGCTCTTCCAAGGGTAAAAGTAGGCCAAGCGAGCCAGAGAGCCGGGCCATGAGAGTTTTGACCCACCATGTCAAGTCTTGACTGTCTATGAGTCACTTCCACGGTGCCCCCCACCTCCCATATTGGATAGTAAACACCGTTCTTCCATCCTCTGTCCCTTACAGCTAGCCATGGTGGGGCTAACTGGCTTTACATTACTCTTCATGCACGCCCCTCCACCTTCCTCCTCCACCACGATATCTTAGTGCAGTGACACATAATGCAATTAAAGGGCCCATGTGGGTGGAAAGAGGCGGGGAGGAAAGGAGAAACCAGCACGAGCAGCCTAGATAAATGGATTAACTTCCATTACTCCCTTGTTAAGAGTAAGAAGAAAAGGGATCAAAGAGTGACCAACTGCCTGCATTTGGGGATCTGGATAGCGTGCACTGAGCTAGGCAGGGACTTCCCTTTGAAAGGCCTGTGGCAGCCAAGTCACCTCAGGGAATGGGAAAAGCAAAGCTCACAAGAGGCAATTTACTGTTTGTTGGCTGTGTCTCCTCCAATTCTCCTTCACATCCTCCTTCTTGTCCTTTCTCATTATTTTTCTGTAGTATATTATTAATATTATTTACATATACTTTGGGGGTTATACCTGAGTAACTAAGATAATGGAATGGTTTGCTCCTCATTACACACACACACACACACACACACACACACACACACACACACACACACAAAGGGGGATGATTGGATGATTGATTTTTGGTTTTATTTTCCCCGGATCTCCAATAGCTCTAAGATCTATTTGATAGGTATTTAATAGATATATCTATTTGAACTTAGATCTGTCTATTTTGTAGATGGTCGTGTTAGGTCTCAAACTGGCTCAGCCCTGGGCTTCAGCTCCAGATAAAAGAAGTAAAAAAGGAAGAACATGACTGATTCTAGGTATGGAAGAGGAAAAAATTTATTGTAGATAAAAATCAGAGGCATCTAGGAGAGTCCAGAGTGGACATGGCCAGACAGAGGTTGGCCACGTGAGGGAAGATGGGGAGGGGAGGCAAGAAAGGAGCTGCCAACCAAGACGGGAGGCCTAGGCCAGGAGACTGGCATAGCCAAGATGGCGGAGTTATACAGGGGCCAGAGGATCTGGGGGGAGGGAAGACCAGCCCAGTGTGGAAGACGGGCAGTTCAGGGTAGAGGGAGGGTATGCCAGCCAGGAGGGCCCTGTAGTAGGCAGAGACTGGGGCATGCTGGAAGAACCTGGCAGGCAGCACCTGCTTTGAGATGCTAGGAACACCTCAGTTACACAGGTCTCCTGGGCTTGAAACCTAACAGGTTGCAAGTTGTAGAGTGGGATAAAAATATAAAACTCACATGAAATTACTTTTTACTTTAAGTAAAAAGAAAAAAAAAAGATGGTGTTCTCATATAATCCAGTCTGTGCAAGGGTTTAGTAAACTCTCGATGTTTCAGAAAATGTACTAAAATAGCATCCGAAGTCTGGTGAGCATTATCAGGGCCGAAGCTCCAAACTTGGAGGACTGGGAGGGTCCTCTGTGTAGCCCCAATCCAGCACAGTCAAGAACTTCTTCCTTAGAGTTTCCTTTGGTCAAATAATGTGTCAAGAGGGTTTGGAGAGGTTATGTCAGGTAATGTACTCTCTGTGTTAAAAAGCGTGACAGGATTAGGTTGAGGATTTAGGCAGGAGAATAAAAAAAGACGCACACTTCTCAAAGTCCTTGCAGTCCACCCAGCAGCTGATGCGAGCAGGAGACACAGCCCAGGAGCACGCAAATGTCCTACAGAGCTTGGCTTAGATAAAAGTGGAGGCATCATTCGGATGGCACCGTAGTAATTCTTTTAATTAAAGATATCTTCAGCTTTACACTGAGCTCAACAAGGGACAAATGGTTGTGGATGTAACCAGATCCCGTGACACAGGTGGCGTGCTCAGCTTCACCCTGGGGGCTTTTCTCTCACATGCAGCCAAGTCAGAGGTGGCTCTAGTGCCTAAACCAGTAAATGCTCCCACTTGCCTTTTCTCCTGTGAGCTCAGCATTTACTTGGAGAACGTCCCGATTAGGCTCTGGAGCAAGCAGGGTATCCAGAAGAATTTGCAATGTGCTTTGCTAACAGGTGTCTTCTGTAGGTGGCTTTGTGGGCATGCCCATCAGTCTGGTTAGTGTATGTTGGGGCCTTGCTGAGAATTAGGAAACAATCTATCAATAGGGTTTGAAGAGTGCAATATAGAGCATGCAGATTTCATTGGGCCACTCTATTTTTAGAGATATTCATTTATGAGTAGGTGTGTACGTGTGTGCGCGCGCGTGCGTGTGTGCGCACACACATCTATTCATGCATATAAAGGCCAGAAGAGAAAAGAGAATCCTCCCCTATCACTCGCCACTCTTTCTTTTGAGGTAGCATCTCTCCCTCAACCTGGCTCTCCTGAAAGCCATGAAACCACAGCAATCCTGTCTCTGGTCTCCTTAAAGCCAGGTGGGTGTCCGTGGAGAAGTCAGGAATTAGATGGGTGCTCGGATCGACACACTGGTCCTTTTGACGGTGGAACAAGTGGTTTTAACTATGGAACCATCTCTTTAGCCTCCAGTTTCTCCTTTTTAATTTGAAAAAGAGTGTGAGGGTTTGGCGGAGTATGGCGGGGAGAGAGGGAAGTGGCACACTCGTGTGAGCATGCAGAACCTGAGAATTGATGGGTTGAGTGACGCACGGATATGCATAGGGCTTCTGGTGGGACAAATGTCCGTCCACTTTCCTTGGGATCTACAGTGACCCTGCATTCACACTTCACGAGAGCTGTCATGGGGGAAGCTGATGCTGCAGTTACTCTACCAAGCCCTTCCCTACAAGGGCTCTAGCCTGAAATTATGTGTGTGTGTGTGTGTGTGTGTGTGTGTGTGTGTGTGTGTGTGTGTGCATGTGTCTGTGTATGTATCTGTGTATGTGCATGTGTCTGTGTGTCTGTGTATGTATCTGTGTGTGTGCATGTGTCTGTGTGTGTGCATGTGTCTGTGTGTCTGTGTATGTATCTGTGTGTGTGCGTGTGTGTATCTGTGTGTGTGCATGTGTGGGTATGTATCTGTGTGTGTGTATGTGTCTGTGTGTGTGCATGTGTCTGTGTGTGTGCATGTGTCTGTGTGTCTGTGTATGTATCTGTATGTGTCTGTGTGTCTGTGTATGTATCTGTATGTGTGCATGTATCTGTGTGTGTGCATGTGTCTGTGTGTCTGTGTATGTATCTGTGTGTGTGCATGTGTCTCTGTGTGTGCATGTGTCTGTGTGTCTGTGTATGTATCTGTATGTGTGCGTGTGTGTATCTGTATGTGTGCATGTGTGGGTATGTTATCTGTGTGTGCGCGCGCGTGTATATTTGTGTTGCAAGGGCTGTGTCAACAAATACCTCGAATGCTAGAAACACTGGGATGACTGCAGAGTCCGGAGAGACTGAGCGTGGGAGAGAGCAGCCCCTGCCCTCCGCTTCCTTCCTGCTGGGAGAGCAGCCAGTCCTTATGTTTCTCACTAACACTGATCAGTGCTTTGGTGCTGGGGTTCTGAGACAACCTGCTAGTTAGTAAGCTCTGCCACCGAATTCTAAATTCTGCTTTCAAGGGCATCACCAAAGAGTGTTCGTGGCACAGAGAGTGGGCCATTTCCTACCTCCTCCTAGCAAAACAGCAGTGACGCATCTAGACCATGTAGACAGAACAAGTGTCCTTGTAACTCAGTCTACCCAAAAGTCACCAAGAAGAGAGGCATCCTCACCCAAAGAGTAAGGAATCTTGGAGTCATGTTTTTTAAGTCAGAATGTGGTAAGGTGCTTCAGTTGTCCCCTCGTAAGTCTTTGAATGTTGGGGGTTCCTTTGAGGAGCCATAGAGAACTCAGGGGTGAAGAGCAAGTACTGCTCCTGCAGAGGACCCAGGCTCTGCTCCCAGCACCCATGCCAGGCTCCTCACAGCTGCTGTAACTCCAGCTCCAGGGGGTTCCACACCCGCTCTGAACTCCACGTGCACATACTCACCACTCCCCCACATACACAAACTAAAAAGGAATATTCATTTAAATTGTATTTTTAAACATTTTTTAAAAAAATTTCCTCCCTAACCCTAACCCTAACTCTAACCCTAACCCTAACCCTGACGTTAATCCTAACACTAGCCTTAGCACTTGCCGTAGCCCTAACCGTACACTAACCCTAACCCTAGTCCTAGCCCTAGCCCTAGCCCTTGCCCTAACCCTATCCCTAGGCATACCCTAGGCCTGGCCCTAGCCCTAGACCTGTGCCTGAGAGAAACAACTTCAGGAAGAAAGGAGAGATGGGTTGTGGTTCATCATCCCAAAGCTTTCCGTCCCCGGATCCTTCCATTGTGTTGAGGCAGCATATTCACGGTGAGACATAGAGGAGAGCTGCTCACTCAGGGCAGGCAGGAAGAGAGGGGGAGGACAAGGGGAGAGGGAGGACAGAGAGAGGCCCAGGTAAGCCCTGCACCTAGTGAAGTGCTCCCCGCCTCTCACTTTCTCAGTGTCTCATAACACCAAACCTTCAACACGTGAGCCCGTGACGAATATTTCATATTTCAATAAGAAAGGTCTTGTTCCTATCACATTTTTTGAAAAAATAGAAATTCAATATATTTCTTTATCAACTTCTGCCCAGCACTGCAGCTTTAAAGCCACGATGAGCACTTAACAGAGAGGCAAAGAGCTTGAGGTGACATGTGCGGGCAGTCTTCAGCATTTCTTGCCTCCAGCTCGTTCTCTGCATTTTAAGCGTATGTTATCGCTAAGCATGCTATCGTGTGCAATATTTTATAAAACATGGGTCAGGAGTGCTGGATGATTTCATATTTCATTTGTCTCCCTACTAAACATTGTTTTGCGTTATTCTATTTTCAAAAGTACAAATGTTAAGGGTGGGTTGAATCGTCTTGACTAGTGTGTCATGACTCGTGTCAACAGTCCTTACACACCTTGGCTAACAGTGTCTCCACATTTAAGGCAACGCTCCCATGAGCCCCTCTGATTAGTTTTCTTCAAGAAAGACTCTCAACTATGAAGTCTCTGGAGCACGTCCAGCCCCTTCACGCTTCCAGATGAGGGTGCCCAATCCGCTTCATTTTCATCAACATGGACAACATTTTTTAAAAGTTTGCAACTTATCAATAAGAAGCATGTGATTTCTACTGTTGTTTCATATCTTGACTTTTTAGAAATTGTTTTTTTACTTTTTTGTTTGTGTGTGTGTATATGCACATGCACACGCACGCATGCACGTGTGCTTGCATGCCACAGCGTGTGTATGAAGGACAGAGACTGACTTGCAGGAGTTGGCTCACCTTCTGCCATGTGGGTACATAGGAGTTGGCTCACCTTCTGCCATGTGGGTACAGGGATCAAGCTGGGGTTATCAGCCTTGGAGGCAAGCACTTTTACTGGCTGAGCCGCCTGCTTGGTCTCTGGTTGCTTTTTGTCTGTGTTTGTTTTGTTTTCTTTCATCACTATCGAGTCAAGCTATTTTATTATACAGCTGTTTCGTATTGTGTTCATTATTTCTCTCACTAGGATTTTTACTATTTTTTGACTTCCAGGTGCATTTATTTGTGTTTTAGGCAATAACTTACTCATAATAATTTCCCCCCTAATTTTATGCTACCTATTAACATAAAATATTTTTATAAGTCAAATTTATGAACGTATCCATTTTATCATAGGTCATTTTATTAAGTAATAAACATATGAATAATACTGTGAGAATATATTGTATAATATCATCTATCACAGCCTTACTATTTTTTAAAAATTGTTTTTAAATTAAAAAAATTTTTTTTCATGTGCATTAGGTTTTTTTGCCTGCATGTATGTCTGTGTAAGGGTGTTGGATCCTCTGAATCTGAGATTACAGGCAGATGTGAGCTGCCATATGGGTGCTGGGAATTGAACTTGTGTCCTTTGGAAGAACAGCAAGTGCTCTTAACTGCTGAGCCATCTCTCTAACCCAGCCTTGTTTTTTCTTTTTTTTAAACCAGTGGTTCAGACAACAGAAAACTGAAAACATGTGTTCTCAGGGCTGGCTGCTATTGCTCCTCATATGTTCAAGGCTGTCCTAACACACTCCTTAGGAAGCCTCTGGAGCAATCCTTTGGGGGTATCCTCTTCTCTGCTCAGACGCTTTCTGTTCTTACAGGTTGCGCTGCCATCCCTTACTGTGTATGGGACACTGCTCTTTTAAGGTTAGGACATAGCTGGCTGTTCCTATGGGCAGTTGGGATTTTTATAAACATCCAGTCATTTAGACAAAGGCTTTGATGCCTAAATACGGCACTTCATGGCAGAGGTTGCTGGCTGTTCTGCAGACTTGCTTCCGCCCAGTGCATTGTCAGTTGTGCTGTTAGCGGTGGCAGGGCAGAGGCCAGTGCGGGATGGTGTGCATCACTTCCTGACTTGGCCCGTGACCACACCTTGTGTTTCATCCTCTATTCTGTTTCATGGTGACTTTAGAAGTCAGGCACTAAGATAAACGGAGCCACAAGACGCAGACTCCGAGCCCCCAAATCGCCATCCGCTGGAACCGCCACTTGAATGCTGAAGGAGCACTCATCTTTCATTAAGGCACTGGGGGGCAGGGGTGAGGGGTTATCGGTGTCACTTTAGTGAGCGCTTTAGTCACACAGTCAAATTAGAGGACATTCAGGCATTGCACGTGCAAAAGGAGTTTCCCACAGGCAGCTGTCCGGTGAGGGACGTGCTTAGAGCCGTAGTACACTAGGCAGGAGAGACTTTTGACTTGTTCTGTGTTTGCTTTGGTTGCCATGGAACTTCTCCCGTGTTAGACCACCAAGATGAAAAGATGAACCTGCGCTTTAATGACTCTTTCTGGGCACGGCTTTGGCTGCCTGACACATGCCTTGGTTTTTTATTTTTATTTTATGTGTATGAGTCTTTCCCCTGCATGGATGTGCATGCATCACGTGCATGCAGTGCCTTTGGAGGACAGAAGAGGACCTCAGATCCGCTGGAATTGGAGTTATAAATGGCTGTGAGCATTGCATGGGTGCTCAGTACTAAACCTGAGTCCTCTGAGAGAGCAGCTCCTCCTGAGCCAGCTCTCCAAACCCCGAGTTGCTTTTGTATTATTATTATTATTATTATTATTATTATTATTATTATTATTATTATTATTATTATTATTATTATTATTATTATTTAACTCTGTTCCCCAGAAATCCTTTTTCCAAGAAGATCACTGAGTTTGGTGCCACTGAGGAAGTGATCGTGGGGGCTTTGGGAAGGCTACAGATGTCTACAATTTTTTTTTTTTTTTTTTTTTTTTGGACGTTGAATGAAGGAGGCACAGTTTGAACTGCTGCTTAAATATTTTAGGTACTTTCTTTTGGGAGATAAACTGATGTGTCTAGGATTGTAGGTTTCTAGCTAGGATCTAGGAATATTATTAAATACATCCGAGTGAAATGCCAGTTTTAACTGTTATTTCTCAAATCTCTCCCAATTCTGTTTTGAAAATTTATTATGGCCTGGGGCAAAAGGCTTTTGGGCTCAAACTCACTTGTTTTGTGCCTAAAAAGCAGGACAGGGAGAGAGGAGATATAGCAGAAAATGCAAGGATTGTGCAGAGTGGCCTGGAAACATCTTTGTAAGCTTGACCGAATGGACCTGGGGTTCTGAAGAAATGCCACAGTCAGCCTTTCTGAGATGCCACTGGGGCAGCAGTGGCTCAGTTCTTGTCAATCAAAAATCAAGTCGTCATTGGACAGAGATGAACACTGTGACCACGAAATAGGCAAAACAGTCAACGTTTATCCCGGAAAATCCCTGAGAAAACCACTCACCACCATGCAAAATTTATAGGTGAGAAGAGTCCAGGCCAGAGAACTGTCTGGTTTGCCTGAAGTCTTCCTGGCGCCTAGAGACAGCAATACGGGAGCTCAGGGCTCCTGGTGGCTTTTGTTACAGCAGATGTTGCTGGCTCACTGCACCGGGTTCTGTGCTAAATATTTTACTTACTTTATTTCACCCTCACGAGATTATTTACACTAGCTTCCATGCATCTGAACATCTGTGCCATGTGTATGTCTGTTACGCATACTGTGTACCAGCCACTGTCCAAGGTGCTGGGACATGGCTGTGGTTTCTGTGTTCCTAGTCTCATATCTAGTGGGAGCAGAAGACAGTGTCGTCATAAGCCAACAAATATGAACATCACTTCTGTGTTTTAGAGACAAGACCAGGCTGGGTTTGAACTCACGATCTTCCTCTGCCTCCCAAGTGCTAGGATTACAGATGTATGCAGCTACATCCGGCTGAAATAGGAGCATTTCGATAAGGGAGAGAGATTTTGGTGTGGAGGAGGAGAGTGACTGAGATGGAAGAGGATGGCTTTAAACTGAGGCAGTGGCATTTAGGTGGTGACATTAAAGACAAGCATAGTGCTTAAGGCTGATGGAAAGACGTGAAATACAAATCCGCAGTGGAACATGGCGTGACGCCTGGGTGAGGAGATCCTCCTCACAAGCACAAACGTAGCAACAGCGGGTGGCTAAACAGGAAACTGAGGTGATCCCGTCCGCTGGCCGTTGTTCTTTCTCTATCACTTCCTCCTTTCCCCAGTGAGATGCCAAGGTACACAGGGGTTCTGTGATTTTCCCCAAAGTCATGTCCTGTTGCGTGGCACAGGCAGTGCCAGCTGGAATTTAGGCAGCTCCAGATTCCACACTGTTCTGTGGCCCACCTTCTCTGGCAACTCCACCCACACTATCCCAACGTGTGACATAATAGCACGAGTGTGATAAATAATTTTTAATGAAACTATTGCTTTCTTCCTCCCTTGAAAAATAGGCCAGGGGAGTGTCTGTCACCACGTTCTACTCTGAGCAGGTGGAAGAAGCCTCTGTTCTCCTTGTACAGATGCTAATGGATAGAAGTGGCCGGGCTCTGTTCCTTCGCTTTTGCCCTAACTAGTGTTACCGCACTTTGGGACTCTGGTCAAGCGAATGTATAAGATAGCATGTGGACACTGACACGATTTAGTGGGAATATGTGGTGTGGGAATACAAGTGAGTAATGGAGGAGCTCCTTGGTGTCCTTCCTGGACCTGAAAGAACTGATAAGGGAGGCCACCTCAAGGCAGACTGGGTCCTGTCCTCTGTCCTTCCTTCCCTGCTGCTTGGATGGACTGGACAGGGTAGGTACCCATCTGTGTCAGGATGGGCTGGACAGGGTAGGTACCCATCCATGTCAGGATGGGCTGGACAGGGTAGGTACCCATCCATGTCAGGATGGGCTGGACAGGGTAGGTACCCATCTGTGTCAGGATGGGCCAGGCAGGGTAGGTACCCATCTGTGTCAGGATGGGCCAGGCAGGGTAGGTACCCATCTGTGTCAGGATGGGCTGGACAGGGTAGGTACCCATCTGTGTCAGGATGGGCTGGACAGGGTAGGTACCCATCTGTGTCAGGATGGGCTGGACAGGGTAGGTACCCATCTGTGTCAGGATGGGCTGGACAGGGTAGGTCTCCATCCATGTCAGGATGGGCTGGACAGGGTAGGTACCCATCTGTGTCAGGATGGGCTGGACAGGGTAGGTACCCATCCATGTTCATGGGGCAGGTATTTTGGGACCAGGAAGGGATATGGTGGTGGCTCAGGGCAGGACATGAGTGGACATACACAGTCAGTAGGCACGGAAGCCTGAGAAGCACGCCAAGGGCGGCTCTATAGCACAGGGAGGGGCAACAGCAGCAGTGGCTAGTCACTATGAGCACACCGAAAACTCAGAATTGGCTCCAAGTACTGCTTTCCACCAAAAACCTCCCTGAGACTCCTTGGAGAAGTGACAGATTTCAGGATTAAGACAGGCAAAGGCAAGATGGGCCTGGAACATTGTGTTAACACCTGCCCTCCCCGCCTCCCCGCCAAGTAATACTAAGATTCAGAGGTAGATGGAAGCAAGGCAAAGGATATAGAAGCCAGCTGACAGGCCTACTACTGGCCAAATCTGGGGTAATTTAAACATTAAAGATAATAAATTTAGCTCAGTGAATAAAAAATGAAATCTAAGTCCATATTAGCATATTTAAATTAAGCAGATATCCAACATATAACTTGTAAGTTTCCTGAGGGATGGAGTATTTGCGTGGCTTTAAGGTACCTTCTTGTGAAATACCAACAAATCACAAAAGAAAATGGAGTGATTTATACTTGTGTGTCTGTCAGGGTTTTTTTTTCCCCCAGCTAAAAGTACTAGTAATGAAATAAATCAAAATTATGTACCACCTGCTCAGGGCAAGAAGAAAAACATGGTACCAAGTTTGTGATCTTCTTGTCAAAGATGCCAACCTGAGTTGACTTGTGAGCGTATGCAGGAGGAGCTGAAGTTGAGGTCTAGTCTTTAAAATGATCCAGCTGTAAAACAACAACAACAAAACAAAACAAAAAAAAACCCCAAAACACCAAGGTCTTCCAAGTTGAGGAAAGATCCGAAGGTTGCAGATTGGAGGGGGCAAAGTAGCGAGGCAGAGAAGTTCAGCCACAGCCCATGACTCCCCAGATGTTGATGGCCATGTGGTGGCTGTGAAGTGAAGACCCAGAGGCATGCAGGGCGGTGCCTCATGCCAGCAGTTATCTCCAAAGGGCTCACATAGTCCGCTTTCTCAGCTTCCGGATAGGTGCGTGATTGTTTCCACATAAAGCATTTGAGAATTAAATCCACGTAGGACTGGGAGAAGACCGCTCACCTGGGGAAGTGATGGCTTTGCAAGCACAAGGGCACGGTGTGTCTCTGCAGAGCCTATGTAAGTAAAGGGTGCACGGTGGCATTTACTCACAACCCTGGTGCTAGGGAGGCAGACATGTGCATTCCTGGGCTTGCTGGCCAGCCCAACATAGTCTGCACAGTAGCCCCCAGGCCCACGAGAGTCCCTGTGTCAACAAAAAAACCAACAAGCTAACCAACCAACCAACCAACCAACCAAACCAAACCAAACCAAAAAACAAATCCGCAAAAAAGGTGGAGAATGGTGCCTGAGGGTTGTCCTCTGACCTCTACATGCACGCATGTATATGCACACAGGTAACACCCACACACATGAGCCTGCACATCCATATACACACAAAAGTTATAATGAGTGTCCCTTCTAGTGTGCACAGTTGTATTAGCAATAAAACCATGTTAGGAAGCTTGAGATCTCTGAAGCCAGATTTGTCTAGGTTTGAATCCTGGTCTCTTACCTGCTTTTGGTTCCATTTCTTCTTCTGACAGATGCTTATTAACTCATTTTAGTGACGTCATTTTAGTGTACAAAGCTCCTGGAGAAGAGGTCCCCCTGTATCGCAAAAGTCAGAAGGTAGAACATCTCCACATTTCACCCTCCCCATAATGGCACAGCTGGCCAAATGACAGCCAAGAGCCCTTCTGGGAGTGCCTTTCTATGCTCAGGAGCACTAGAACTGAGCCCAACTTATATTAGACCCATTAGGATATAAAAGAATATTCCAGAAACACTGTGAGATTGCTGTGATAGGGTTACAGACTTGAGTGAGAGCTGTTGGAGAACCTGCTGGGCCTTGCTTGGTCAGCCTCATACAATTGCAAGGTATCATCAAATTAAAGCATGCTGATCGCCACGCCCACCCCGCCCCCGGAACACAGGCAACAGTCAGAATGGAGTTTCTAGGCATTCAGTCATTGGAAATCCCATTTTTTAGGATGAGAAGGACCTTAGAGATCTACCTCTCTCTTTTTATAGGCGAGGATGGGGGCTGAGAGTGATGACAGAGGCCCCGTGTGGCATTGTACCGCTGGTACTGAAGTCATTGGCTTGGGGTCACTCTGAGGTCTCACAGAAGGAGGGAACCCTTTCTGGAGAAGACATGTGTACAAAGCTGCTGAGAAGGACTTTTCAAATCTCCCAGCCAGTGGCCTGGTGATGTCTCAGCTCTGAACCGCCCCAGTATTTCTCCAGACTTCTGTGTTAGCACGCCTCAGATGCGGTAAAGTGAAGCGCTGAGGTGCCTTCTCACTGGCACCTCTGTGTTTTCGCAGGCCGTCATACACGCAGGCAAGGTGTCGAGCCCTTGGCCTGAGGCTCCTGACCTACCCCCTCCATGAGCCAATGGTTGGGTCAGATTCCGCGGACGCTCTTGTCACTCTGCGCCCCACTACATTTCAGGAGACTCCAACTATTTTTGGTAAGAAAACAAGCATCTTTCAGCCTGCCAGTGAGTTTGCCAAGACACATCCTGATTCATTATATACAGCCACCAAGATACAAAGCCCTAAAAATAGCAAATTCGCTTTAATGTTTCATTTGGCATCAGGGCTCCAAGTTCATGTTGAGCTCCAGTCGGTATTTTAGACTAATTTCATTTAATTTCCTGGGTACTCTGCTCTTTGGCTGTGGAGGGCAACTTTTGCTCTTTATCTTTATCTCTGCTTGGCTTTAGATTAAGGCTTTGCGCTTAAGAAGAAAAACAGCATTTGACCGCCCATCTGTTTAATATTTATTTTCCCATTTCTTTTTTTAAGCTCCCTTGTTATGCTAACATTAGTGTTTCTAAATAGAGTGCTCATATTTGATTGCGTTGTTCCTTTTAAGACTTTTTTTCCCCCTTATTGGTCTAATTAGAATTTATAGTACACGAGGGCTAGAACCTTCTAACTGCAAAAACCAAAGTTACATTCCTAAAGACCTGTCGGTAGACAGCAGCGGATAGATTTTTCTTGTTGTTGTTTATTTCCTTCCGTTTGTTAAACTCTAACCTGTTTCCTGATCAGCACCTCTATGTTTTATTAAGCTGAGAAATGGTGGTTGGGTGAAGTGTGTCCTGAGGATGAAAGCAAGGTGCAAGCGGTGGCTCCCAGCATGCCCTCCAGCTGTGAGCACTGGTGTGGACCAAGGGACGTCAGCCTTGCAGTGTGCTCCACTGTCCACCTTGCCCTGCCTTAGTCTGGGCGGGGGGGGGGGGGGAGGGCGTCTAATAGAGCAGGAGAGTGTGGAGTTGAATTAGTTATTTCCTGATGGACATCCAGGTAACCAATTACTTTGCAACCTGTTCTCCTCCTCCTGCTTCTCTCTCTCCTTCCCCCTCTTTCTCTTTCTCCCATCTCTCTCCCACCCTCCCCACCCCCCGCAGCCTCCTCCACTCTCCCCCCTTTCCACTATAATACGTGTATATACTGCGATACAGCTGTTCTCCACACAATTTCGAGGGCGTTGTCTTGGTTGTGTGTCTTCAGCCATGTTTGTGGCTTAGGGACACTTGGAGGTCAGCAATTGCTGTGGCTTGGGGTGTCTCTGATTAAGCACCTCTGCTGGCTGTGCTTGCCTAGGCACTTAAGGGAAACTGGACTGAACTGACTCCTTTAAGCACTGTCCTGGGACTCACTGTGAGTCTGCTACCTTGGCAGGTCTGGCGTTCTCCTGTGGTTCAGGCATGGTGCTGGTCAAGCCGGGCCCTTCAGGAGTGCGTGATGTTTGTTTAACCTCATTATGTAGATTGTGGGGGCTTAGAAAACTTCAAACTTATATAACACAGTTAAGAATGGCACAATAATTATTCTAATTTCCTTTATCTTGAGTCTCTGGAAATCATATTTTATTTTACTTATTTAGCTTTTATTTTATTACATATTTAGTTTACTTATTCCTCTCTCTCTCCTCCTCTCTCTCTCTTTCTCCCTCTCTCTCTCTTATAAACTACTTGGGACTTAAGTTGGAAACAAACATCCCTTTATCCTGAAATAACTGAATGTATATTTTCTAAGATATAAAAAAATAATAATCATTTCTATCAGTCCAGAAAGGATTTGTGGCCGTCATCCAGTGTCTTTGTAACTGCATTTTCAATCAATTGTGTTTCAAATCATTAAGTTGGTTCCCACTATCTGTATGCCCGACCATTTCTTCATCTATTACTGTATTTAATTGAACAGAAAATGCATTATGAGTTACTCACTTTCTAAAGTGCTGGTCTAGGTTTTAGCAGAAGCGTTAAGTCAGGGTTTCTTAGGCCTTCTCTGTGTCTTATGACGAGTTCATTTAATGAACCAATGTTAGAAGTCCAGTTTTAGGCCCGAGGAGCCTAGGCTTTGTGATATTAATGACCCATAAGTTTTCTGAAGACCCCTCTTGTGCTTTGGTCCCCCTTGTTCTGTGGCCTCTGAGTGCCCCTGTGTCAAGTCTGTACTTTCTGCTGAGGCCCTGTTCACAAAGGAGATTTTTGGGGGGCGCTCTAGGGAATGTGCCCCTCTTCTGCTTCCTCAAGGCTTCTGTTTTCCCTTCTGGTAAATTTTAACGCAGCCCTGGGGGCTTTATGTCCCACCCCTGGCCTGATATAATCAGTAACTGAAAGGTGTTGCAGGAGACGATCTCTTTGTGGCTTTTCTCCCCTTTCAGGGATCTTACTGCTGCTGCTATTATCCGTTTGGCAAAAGACAACAGTAATTTGAAAGGAGATGGTGGGCGCCGATGGTGGGGTGAAAGCCTCTGGGCTGCAAGCTCCTTCGCCAATGTTTATGTAGTTTTGAGTACGGATCTGAGCTCTGCTTACACAGGATCTGAGGCTAAGAGAGGACCAAGGACTCAGAGGAAGCCAGAGAGACTCCTTATCCCAGCTCCACTTCTTCCCAGTAAGGGTTAGCATTCCTGAATAATCACTTGTAAAGATCATTACTATTCTAAAACCATGCCTGACTTGTAGGAGGCTCTCAGTATTGAACCAGAGGTGCTAATGATGTTTTTGCGTTTTTATTCCCATCAGTGCAACTTGCAGCGTCCTACTTGAGCCACGTTGCTGTAAATGGAAGCAGGTTCCATTTGCACGCTCAGAGGACCACTCCCTGAGGCCTGTCCAGAGCACCCCAGGGAGGAGGATTGTGCATGGATTCTCTTCCCCTCCTCCCCCTCCTCCCCCTCCTCCTCTTCTCTTTCTCCTCAAATGCAAATCACTATTAATTCTTGTTGTAGAACACACACACAGACACAGACACAGACACAGACACACACACACACACACACACACACACACACACACGAGAGAGAGAGAGAGAGAGAGAGAGAGAGAGAATACGAAGCAGGAAGTAGGGGTAGTGCAGGTGAGTTGAGAAAGAATAGTGTGAGGCCCAGGGCTGACCGGGGAAGATGAGGAGGGACTGGCAACGGGGAGGGGGGGGGGAGGGTATTTTAGTGTCACATGATCTGACCCACCTGGCAGGTGAGAAGGGTTTGACTACCTAAGGATTCCAATGTAGAATGTATTCTGCCCTCAATGGCCTTGTCACCTCCCCACTGATTCTAACGAGGAATAGTTAATTGAGCACCTGGGATGCCCAAGTCGCCCTCCTGACTGTTGAAAGTACAGATGATTAAGACATAGGTCCAGCTCTGGCATCCTAGAGGGGTGCTCCTTCGGACACAGGCCCTGCCCTGTACTATGGTTCTCTTTAACCAAAGTTTCTCATGTTAACTGCTTAGAAGAGTGTGAGCCATCTGGACTGACTCTGCACTGTGAAAAGACCAGAGCCTGTGTCTGACTTTCTTGCCATTTCCCTATAGAGTCTCGGGAGTTGTGATGTAATTCTGTTGTTAGCTGCTTAGAGACAGGTCACAGGGTCACAGGTCACAGGTCATAGGTCACAGGTCACAGGTTAAAGCCATGTGAAGGACTCGGTCCTTCAGGAGTCTCTCTCTGGGACACCTACCCAAGCTCTGGGGGTCTTCAGGCCATTATGCTTTTCCCTGTGGGTCACAAGAAGAGAGCTCTTGATGCTCCCTCAGGTTGGGCAACTATCAGGATGAGTCACAGGACTCGGGACAATGTCATCATTGTAGTTCCTTATGATTGCAGCTTAACAGGCAGATGAGCAGATGTCCGGGGCTATGTCTGGGAGGACCCCACAGGGGAAGTGTTCATGTCTTTAAGACGCACCACTTTTCTCCACATATTGAGGTGTCACCAGCCAGAAAACTCATCTGAGTATTGTAACTTCAGAGTTTTTCTCAGGGTTCATTGTCGCTGTCCACATGTTGGTTTCATCCCTCCCCCTCCCCCTCCCCCTTTCCCTAGAGGTCAGGTTGCCATCAAGTAGTTCAAAGGTCCAAATCTTGATTTAGTTGGTTGATCTTTCCAAACTATCAGCATCCTTCATCCCTGAACTACATACGAGCTGACCATGGGTACCATGTTATTTTAAATTCAGATGTGGGGTGAAGGGCCCACTAAGAACAACAGAGATGGCTCAGTGGTTAGTAGCAACTGCTGGTCTCCCAGAAGGCCTGATTCTGGCACCCACATCAGTCAGCTCACAACCTCCTGTACCTCCTACTCCAGGGGGGTCTACCACCCTCTTCTGGCTAACATTGGCACTGCACTCATATATATAAACATGTATATGCAAAGAATTAATTAAAAATATAACAAAGTTTATTGGTTCAGAGGTGATAGGGTCGGTCAGAGACTACTCTGATTCTTTGCTGGTCAATAAGAATGCTCTAGATTGCTCTAAACAGTTTTATTTGTTCCAAGAGAAAAAAACACAAGGCCTTTACAGACGTTTCTATGCAAGCCTTGTAGACAGCGCCATGCCTGAGGAGGCCTACTCTGTCCACGGTACTCAGAAGATATGGAGGCAGAGTGACGCAGGATACCAAGAGGGCCCTGATCGGCAGATACAGTGCAGAGGGGAGCAGGGCAGTGGTGTGGGGAAGCATGGTAGGGAAGGTTCTGGCAAAGAAAGCTCAGTGTCTGGGGATGGCACCACAGCAACTCAGAATGCTTGGCTGCCCTAGAAATGCCTGTATTATATCATGTCCTTTCACGAATATTGTTCATACAGTTGTTTTCAATATGTATTTCATGAAATAGGGCACAAATCAGTTCATATTAATAGCTATTAGTTACCCCCTGTGTCTTAAACCACATCTCCTCTGATATTTTTCTCACCTCTTTTAGCCATCTCCAAAGCAGACTAAGTGTAGACCGTGCGCAGCAAGGAAAGGGGCAGAGCAGCGCTGACTGGGCATGTGGAAGAGCTTGGTGGGAACCATGCAGTCTAGAGCTGGACACGTCTTTGTCACTTGTCCATGGGACCCGGACAAACCACTTAGACATACCCTGTACTTTACTCTCCCGTGACAGTAATGGGGATGACCAGCTTCAAAGGAATGTCACACAGCTAAAGAGCTAAGCATGACCTTCTTCACCTTTGCCTGCCGCTGAGTCTGAGACACAGTGTCCCCTGCTGTTGCCACTCTTTATTTCAGAGAGGAGGGACTCATTTCCCTAGAAGGGATGCTGCTCCGCCCCTTCTGTTTCCACCTCGCAGGTGCGAGGTTCCCACTTCCTTCTGCCCGCCCCCCACCCACACCCAGCGTTCTCCTCCCTTGGAATGGCTCCTCCTGAGCTTCTGCTAGGTTCTGACTTCTTGAATGCTGAAGGCTTTCGATGACTATGGAGATTTTTGCCCGCATTTGTCTATATCCCTTTTTCAACGTGCCTCTTATGGACTGACCCTTAATGTGACTCTGAGCAGGAAGGACAGGGAGAGATGACTAGGAAATGGCAGCTGAAGACAAAGCAACCAGATTCCAGGCATCTAATGCCTATCCCAGTACTAGGTGGGGACCAGGTATCTAAAATATGAGTGAAGGACCTTTCATAATAAATACTAGTCCCCATGGTCGTTATCTGTTGCCTGATTTTTAATCCCAGGACTTCAGTGAGACTGCAGCAATCTCCTGCTCGCCACAATAGGCATTAAATTGGGAAGAGTGGGCGATACCCAGATGAAGGCTCACATCCTACCGCAATGGCTCTCCCTTGTCTGGTGACAGGATGCAGGTAACATGGCATGAACTAATGTCTGTCTACTGAGGTGGAAGCAAGGTGCGCCTCTCCAGATGTGACCATGCGATTGTCCCTACAGTGACACTATACATGGTGAGGCCACTGAGCCGCGTGCCAATGCCAGAAGTCTAACTAAGAGAAAGTTGGGCTCCTTCCCAGGTACCCAGGATGCACACCCACCCATGTTCCTCCAAACCTGTGGGGGTGAAGGAAGCAGGAAAACAGAAGGGAAACCGTGGGAAAGGGAAGGTGTGGGTTAGGGAAAGAAGAATTCCTGTGGCTGCCTCCCTCCAGCCAGCCGTGTCAGGTGTGGCTGCCCACACAGGCAGTTGGCAGGCTGCATAGACGGCTCTGTTCTAATCTGGTTGAGGAGCTCTTTGCTTTATTGCCACCCTGGAGAGAAGCAGCTAAGGTACTTCTCAGTGCCACCCACACGTCAATCTGTCTGGTCTCACATTCAGTCAAACGTCTCCCAGGCGGTCCCTTTGCCTTCTCTTCAGCCATGACATGATAGATACCGAGTTCGTCCACGTGGTGGGACCTGCCTTGCACGAGCAATGCATGTGTGCTCTGCAGCTGTGCTCACAGGTGAGTAAGGGGAGCAGGCACAGCCTTAGAGATGTTGTGACTGCATTGTGACTGCATTGTGACTAATTGCCGATGCCTGCCTGGCTCTGCCTGGTGGCTGTGGCCAGGGAACTACAGAAAGGAGTGAGGGTCGGCCAGCCAGTGCCTAAGGAGAGGATATGCTGGAATCAGAGAGTGTGGTCCGTGCCTACCACACGAGTGGTTTATAAGCCTGCTGGGCTCTCAGCTGGTCCAGGTGGAGGCAGAAGCCCACGAGGATGTGAGTTGTTAGTGGCTTCATCTGATACATGGCAGCCCGGGTCTGGTCTCACACGTTGGCGTTCTTCACAGGACAAGACTCTGTGTTCTCACTTGCCTCGGGATGAGGATGAGCAGTCATCTGGGGCTTCCTGCCAGCTTCCACTTGCACTCCTGGCCAGCATCCTCCAGGGATGAACTTGGATCTAACACTGCCCTGCAGCAGCGTGGTCCTTTTTAGATGAGATGACCAAATAAAGTTCTCTCCATGGATTAGAAATGTCTTTAAATACTGCACACACCAGGTTCAGCCTCTCCTCACTCTTGCATAGCCTACACTTGCCAGCAGTGCCCACAGCCTGACTTGGCCTCCACAATCTAGGGAGTAGAGGGACTTCGGTAGGGAAGGTGCTAGACGCTGGATCTCACCAGCGAATTTTGAGCAAGAGTTTCAAGCTAAATAGACTTAAGGAGTTCCCAGACTTCCATAGCTTAAGAATTGGGACAAATGAGCACTGTGGAAACAACATTGAAAGATGTGAACAAAACTCAAGACTTTGGGGTGAAGTGACTTGTTTAAGACAATTAGCTAATTAAGATAACAGCAGTTGCGTGCTGAGCTCTGGAAGGAATGCTGAGATAAAATATGAATAACCTGTTCAGAGTTGCTAGGACCAGGAGGCTCCAGAGGCAGCCACGGGAGCCTTTCACATATGGATGCTTCCAGACCAAGCCAAGAGAAGTTGCAGCTGCCATTGAAGGAGGCAGGACCAAGGGGCCCTGGCTCAGACTTACACCAAGGCCAGAGCGGTGTGCCACATGTCTATGGAACATGGCCTCCCTCTTACTGCCTTGACCTGAGACTGCCACTCACACCCTGTGATTAGTCACCCTGGGTCTTAGTCAGAATTTCTATCGCTGTAATAAGACACCATGACCCAGATAACTTGGGAAGGAAAGATTTGTTTGGCTCACATTTCCAGCCCATCACTGAGAGAAGTCAGGACAAGAACTCAGAGCAGGAACCGGAGCAGGAGCTGATGCAGAGGCTGTGGAGGGTGCTGCTCACTGGCTTGCCCACCATGGCTTGCTCAGCCTGCTTTCTTATAGAGCCCTTGGCCACCAGCCCAGGGATGGTCCCATCCACAGTGGGCCCTCTCCCATTGAGCTAATATTAAAAATGCCCCATAGGCTTGCCTACTGCCTGATTTTATGGAGGCATTTTTTTTTCCAATGGAGGCTCTCTCCTCTCAGATGATTGAGCTTGTATCAAGTTGACATAAAACTTTCTAGCATACCCTATAAATGTTCCTTCTCCAGATCTTCTTTCTCAAGACTTTAGCTACATGAGGAGATTTAAACTCTGTCAATACAAGTTATACAACAATATATTTTGCCATCACAGCACATGGGGTACAATTTGTGCATTCTATTTTCTTCCTTATTAAATTTTAGTTTAGGACTATTTACTGCTGCACATTGTATTTGTGATCTATGGCCACCTGTTCTCAATTTCAATAGCACATATTATTGTTTTATTTCAGCAGCATCCTATTCTAGATTCCTCTTTCATCTCTGCCAACCATGCTGTGGAACAAATAACGACATGCTGCATCAGGGGCAGGTAAACAGTTACAGGTGCTCGCTTCTAGCTATGGAGCCTGCTTGTTAGCTGGCCTTGGCTGCTTGGATCCGGCTGTGGGCTCAGATCTGGCATGTCTCATAAGACATTCGCTCTTCTCAGGCTAGTCAGGTTGGCCAGGCTTATTCTTCTCGTTGCGTGTAATGAGAAATACATTCAACACAGGACGTAGAAGGATTCAATGTCTTTCATGCTGAAAGCTTAGCCACTGCTCACTGTCACTTCTGCCTGTTTCCAGTGACCAGAGCACGTTCCTGTCCAATAATGATATTTCTATGGCAGACATAAGCCACAAAGGCAGGCATTAGGCTTACTGTGGGAGCCACTACAGAATCCCATGGCAGAGCCAGGAATGGTGGTTGGGAGGACAGGGGTTGTTGGTTTGTGCAGCTGTATGGGGAGATGGCACCTTGGGTCCAGCAGGCTCTCAGGATGATTGTCCTTTCATCCTTTTTTGGCCCTTTTAAGTTTAACTATTCACTCCGACTTTCAGGGTACCTGGTCTTGCAAGCTTCTGAGCCATGCGGCGGTTTACACAATGTAAATCTGGTTGCTTTTTTCGTTTTCCCACTCCCACCTTAGACATTTTCAGGTTGTTGAGTCAATTACCACTTGCCATCTGCTTTCCAGCATCCAAAATTTCATGGCTGTTATGCCTTTTTCTTGGTGCCTGTAGGTATTTGCCTGTAATAAAATCCTTTCACTGTTGTTTTTTGTAGGATTTGGGAGGAGAGTACGCTAACTTGCCCATTTTCAATCCGCCATCGTTCCACTGGGCTCTTTGGCGACACTGTAATGATCAGTGGCTTGTCAGCACGAGCTAGTCTAGCTTTTGACTGTGGCTGCTCTGAGGCGCATGTTGCCCAGAGACAGCTAAGTATGGGAATGTTGATGAAGTGCCCTGATGGCATGGTGACTCACCTCTCGGTCTGGGTTGGTAGGCACACAGCATGACTGCAGAGCAATCCTTTGACTAGGCCTTGTGTACATAAGCAACAGATTTGAAAGACACCATTTATTTCTTTGGAGTTCTGACCATCTAGTATTTTTAGATTTTCTAGACTCAAGAAAAATGAAACGAATCCACGGATGCCTTCCAGTCTCTTCTGATATTTTTGCTCTGGTCCTCCAAGTCAGTAGTAACACTGCTAGAATATTTTACACACCATGGTTTCCTCTGTGACTTGGTATTTACAGGGACTGACCACTGGCGTCTCATATTGTTCAGATGGGAAGGAGAAGGACAAAAACAAGGTGATATAAAACATTATGTCCTAGAGTCATTTAACCCATAGCCTCTCTGATGACACTATAGGTAGACAGGTAAACCTGGCAGGACTTGCAGTAGGCAAAAACCATCTCAAAACATTTTGCAGTGCTGATAAGATGGGGCCCACAAACATTTCCAAGAAAGAGAGAGTGAGACCAACCAGCAACCAGAAAACTGGGATTCAAATCCCCATTTGGCTGTTAGGTTCGATATGATGTCAGTAGGTTAATCTCGAATGAGAAGTAAGTCTCTTTGCTTGTTGGATTTTAAGTCGGTCTGTGCAAACAGCCCGTTGTTAGGATCCTTCTAATCTGGAGATGCTATTCCTTGCAAACTGAATGAATGCTACTTTTTTTTTTTTTTTTTTTTTTTTAGCTGTCAGATACACTTAAAAATAACCCTGGCAGCCGGGCAGTGGGTGGTGCACGCCTTTAATCCCAGCACTCAGGAGGCAGAGGCAGGTGGATCCCTGTGAGTTCGAGGCCAGCCTGGTCTACAAGTGAGTCCAGGACAGCCAAGGCTACACAGAGAAACCCGGTCTCGAAAAACAACCACAAAATAAACCCTAGCACCTGGCAGGGCCATGTTCTAGGGCACTTTGCATACATATACTGTGTCGTCTCCTCAGAACTTGGTGGGGTGGGTGTTATAATAGTGCTGTTGCCACTATAGTAGTGCTAAGATGAGGGAAACTGAGGCTCAGGAAGTTAAGTGTGTTGGTGAAGACCACCTCATTAACTGCTGTGGCCAGGATGCACCCACCTGCAGCTTGCCTCCGCGGTAGCAGTGACCACACTGTGTGGCTATGGGGTGACCTCACGCACCGCTCTCCTCTCCTAAAGCTCCCTTCTAGGCTCTTCTCCCTCTGAGGTTTACTGCATGGCTAGAGCTCTTTCCCGGTACCCTCTGCTGCACACATGCTCCGTATCTGTGGCTTTAACTGCCACTTGTAGTCGTTACTTTGCTTGCTGCTATGGCCGAACACCTAACAAGAAGCAACTGAAGGGAGGGAGAGCTGACTTCTTGGCTTGCAGCTCAAAAGAAGATGTAGTCCATCACTCAATGAGGGCACGGCAGTGGGGGCCTGAGGCAGCTGGTCAGGTGGAGCCTGAGTCAGGAAGCAGAGTGCAGACCGGAAGTGGAGCCAAGCTACAAAGGGCCTGCCCTTCATGACTGACTTTCTCCACCAGAGCTCTGCCTTCTAAAGGTCCTAGAAACTTCCAAAATAGCACTACCATCTGGGGACCACATGGTCAAACACATGAGCCTCTGGGGTACATCTTCCATTGAAGCCATACCATCATCTATCTGCTGATGAATTCCTTACTTCTGTCCAACCAAGGCCTCCAAAGGAGGTCGGTCTGACCACTTACTGTGTTATTTGAGTACCTTAAAACCATTGTATGTAAAAATCTACTAGTGATGTGTCTCCTTACTGTTGCTGCTCCTTCTCAGGGTAGACGTCACTGAGGCAGGAGGGTACATGCCAGAAGAACAGCCTTCAGGGCCCTTATCCGTCTCTGTGTCCATATAATTTATCAGAGTGTCCTTCCATCTCACCTAAACAGCTCAACAGTGTCCGTGTGTGTATCTTGAGCCAACGGCCAAGTCCATGTCAGTATTACCTAACTTAGCAGGATTATTGTGCCATCTACAAGTGACCCTTTTCCAGTCTTTTCGGTCCTCTGGTCCACACTTCACATTGCAGTAAAGAAGATCTATCCATAATATCCATAACCCTTGAAAGCATCCCCAGTGGCCTCCAAATGAAGCCACCTTCCTCCCCTCAGTGCCCAAGGCTGCTAGGAGCTGCCTCCCTACTTTTTCTTCCATCTTCTTCTACAGCCAGAGTGAGCTTCCTGTGGCACACCCCTTTCACATACAGCCTTTGCATATCACTCCTGGAGAAGGCTTGTATGGCTGGTCCTGAGACCAGTCTGAATCCCTCACTGGCCAGCTTTTCACATCAGATCTTTGCTTTCTTTAGATAGTCATTTAAAGAGAATTTTTTCCCCTAGGAAGCCTTCCTTGACTTGGAGCTGGAAGTACCTTTGATCACCCGATGCAACACTTAGCATGATTTATTGCAATTGCTAGTTTAATTGCTCGTCTCTGTGGCTACACTGTAAATCCCTTAAGGCCAGGCTCTGTGTGGGTCCAGATCATTACTCTTGAAACTACAAAATGTCTGGCACGGAGCAAAAACTTATTTATTGAATTTGAGTGTCACATTAAAAACATCAAAAGCTATAAATTTCCCAAAATAAGACCCCCCAAAATTCAATGCTTTTTGTCTTTAGTAGGTCAGATCCCCAAGTAGAAGACAAAATAGAGACAAGTCTTTGCTTTATTCAAGACATTGGGAAACAAAAAGAAAGTAAAAGGCGGGCGTTCCTCCTACCTCCAGAAGTACAGATGTACTGTCAGCTCCATCACTTACAACCCCAGAGCAGCAAGATGCTGATGAGACAGACCGTGGTCAGAGACATGTGCGCGCAGTTTAGGGGGCTCTAAATGTACCCTGACGCAGGCAGCGGGGAGCATCAAGGACCAAGTATCCAAAGCCGGCCTCTTCTTCCTTAACTCCCAGAGGAGTTGATCCAAATTCTTCTTGGCTTCACCTGAATTAAAACTACCTCCACATGCTCAGACAAAAAGATTTCCTCATGAGCTTTCTTCTTCCTCCTCATCTCCTGTATCATCTGCAGTTGGCATTGCCCAATGGCTTAAGGACCTCAGGGACACCTGAAGAAGTCAGCTCCTAGGGTACAAAGGACAGAAGCTGGGCCAGTGGGGCTGCAAGAGGCCACTACATGTGGTTGGCGAGTCTCGTTTGCCTAAAGAGCTGTTGGTGTCTTCCTGCTCACACTTTCCAGTCAACTCTAGGGCTGACTGTTCCTTGGCTTCAGCCAGCTGCCTTTGCTTTCCCATGCCACCCCTCTGTTTCTCACGTGCCTTGCATTTGAATTCTAACCTAGGAAATCTGATGGTGTCCTCCCTACCCCCAGACCAGACTGTGAACGTGCCTTTGAGTGAGGCACTGTATCTTATTAATGAGCAACAAGGCTGGTCTATGAAGAGGAGTGTCAACGTGGGCTGCTGAGCAGCAGGCAATTCAAAGGCAATAGGCCCAAAGCCAGTGTGGTCAGAGTGACAGTATCGTTGACTCTGTTTTTTAACAATTAAACTTTATTATACAACCCAACTAGCTTATACAAGAAGGAAAAAGGTTAAAGGGACAAAAGAGTGAACCTTCCGGTAGCCGTTCCACGGGACGGGTCCTTAGGTGTCTCTCTGGCCTGCGCGCTGGTCCAGCTGGTCCGCTGCTCCCCACCCGCTCCAGCCCAGGCTGAACTTGTTGTTCTCTTTTCCCCAACTGCCTGAGTCACATGGGAAGGACCATCTCCTTCTCCCGGTGAGGGTCAATTAGAAAGACAATAGACCAGGTGGGGTTCCCAGGTCTGTTTCTTGAATTCCAGACCCAGGATGGCTCCACTCAGTCTGTCACAAGGCATTCATGGGGTGCCCCAAGGGTAAAGCCCGCCAAGACTGCTCCCACCTGTGACAAGGCTTATTCTTTCCCACACAGTATATTGTCACCTTCACTTTTATTCCAGTGCTAGCTTCCTCAGAGGTGAAGGATGACAATGGCCGTGTTAGGTTCATAGAACTAGCTGCTATCCCCTGTGAGGGTAAAGAAGAACCAGCTTCTGGTCATAGGACATGAGGTGTCTTCAACTCTGTCCCCCACTGGCTGGGGTCAGTCCTGCTACCAATGCTGTGCTCAGACCGTGCATTCTGAGCTGCTGTTGTTCTACCACAGACCAGAATAGCCTCGGTCCAATTAGGCTCACAATAAGCACACCTGCTGTTGAGACTTCAGACCGGGAGGCAGATGGGCTGGTGCCTTTCAACCCTAACATGCCTTGCAAAGCCTTGGGTAGGTAGAAAAGGACTGTTTTCTAGCATCTCTAGAATTTCTAGCCATCAGCCAAGATAGCTGTTGGTTGAACTTGGGCTCTGCAGGCAAGCCACCTGCATTTTATATCTAGTCCCCCTCTGCAAGACTTTCTTTAAAAAGCGAACGCATACATATTTGCTTACAGGTATGTATGCTCACCTCACACGTAATAGTGCAAGGCGGCAGCCAGAAGAGGGTATCAGATGTAAGCCCTCGTGTGGATGCTGGGAAACAGACCAGGGTCCTCTGCACAAAGCAGCAGGTGCTCTTAGCCTGTAAGTGTGTGGCCCCAGCAGGACTTTATCTGTAAACATGGAACAGTGTTGGGTAAAACTGTATACTGGTATATTGTAATATTAGCATTGCCACCAGCACGCCTGGCTTCAAAGGACAGCTCAACCTTCCTCACTAGCTGTATGGTCTACTAAAAATTAATGCTTAGTGCCTCAGTTTCTCCAACCGAATAACATAGATGATTATATATATATACACACACACACGTATATGATACAAGTAATATACATATGTATATATAAATTGACGTGGGGATTAAATGAGTTGAAGTCCTTGGAATAGTGTTCTAATTGATCTTAAATCTTATTCCTATATATCTCATTGATTTGTAAAGATTTCGTTGGGCAAAATGTGAAAAGCATTTGGAATCACAACTGCCTCAAAGTCAGTCCTCTAAGTTAAAGGCCGGAAGTTATTGTGCTGCGGTACGTCCGTGTGGAGTGCAGGGGATCAAATCTGCTGCCGTGTGCTTTGGAGACAAGTTCTCCCATCATGGAGCCAGCCATTAGGCTGCGTTTGTTGTTTTCTCCAACAGGCTAGGGGAGGGGCCTGGATTCCCACCGCACAGAACTTCCAGCCGTGTTGCCTTTGCTTGGATTCCGGTTTCCATTCTGAAATTTACAGGCAAGAGTGGGAAATTCACTGCTCGAGACTAGTTAAAATGAAAAAAAAAAAAAAAAGACCAAAGCCTAGCAAGATTTGCTGTCTCGATGTCAGTTAACCTGCAGTGAGAGGTCTGTCGCAGGGGGGTGGGGACACACCTGCCTCTTCCTATCGGCCCAGATGGTTTCCTAAGTGCGGCTGGGAACATGAGGGTGGGGGTGCAAAGCTCCCCTTAACTGGAAGCTATTTGCAGCATTGGAGACAAATGATATCAAACTGGGACTCGAGACCTTGCCCTTTCACACCGCTTTTGGTAAAATATTTGTCTGGTTTCAAATGTCAATTTCATACCCATGATTGAAAATGAAATTCTACCTACCGCTGAGAAGAACTGTTGCTTTGAAGGAAAGTTTTATCCAAAAGATGACTCATTCGCATAGAGTCTAGCTAGATTCCTTCACCAGAATAAAAATCCAGGTGTTTGAGAGGGGGCAGGAAAATAAATATAAATTTGTACTCATTGCTTTGGGCTTTCTTACAAGAGATGCACCTTTTCCCACCTTAAACCATTTGTCCTGTGCCTGGGATATTTTAACGACTGTGCAGGACAGACACCAAATGACGACTTATTTCAGGAATTGCCACAGTGAGGTTGAGATTTTTCAGTCACTAATCTGTGTCACCTGTCATCTCTCCTCCCTCATAAGTATCTTTGCAGGTGGTTGGGCATGACAGGTGCATCACAAAGTCCCCAGTATGAGCCCTTGTCTGGCATATTAGTTGGGAGGATACACAGTTATTTCTGAAATCTGCCTCACAAGTTTATATTTTGTGTCAAAAATTTGAGAAGCACTAGTTTCTGCAGATAGCGAATGGATGGATATTCTAATAGACTTCTGATGGGTGAGATGCAAAGTCTACTCTTGAGGTTTAAAATGTCTCAGAGCCTAACGTACAGAAGCAAATGTCTTCGATGGATTTTCTTCATCTCATTTGCTATTATTTCATATATGAAAATCTTAAATATACTGGTGGAAAGTTGAAGTTTATACTCTTATAAAAAAAAACTTATAAACTTTCTTTTTCAATTTCACCTAAGATATTTTTATAGTGTTGGTGGCAGTTTCTTCCAATCCAAGATCCTGTTTGGAAGCCTCTGGCTCAGCCCAGTTGCTTTATTCACTAAGGTGGCGGCAGATTGGTTATTCTATGTGATATAAATTCTGCGTATAAACTATTCAATGTTGTGTAGGCTGTTTTTCTTTACTTTTATTATCAAATAATTGGGTTTCTCGCAGTTTATTCAGTGTGTCGTCCCTGACCTGTATTTACAATGTCTGTTGTGTCACAGCTGTGTTCTTTGTCACCATCTTGCTCTCTGGCTGAATCACAGTTACTGTTCCCTGCCGCTGTGTGAATAGTCTCAATGAGAGAAAAAAAAGCTGCAGCAGAGCAGAAGGTTAAAAGGATGCTCTGTCCCCAGACCAATAGCCAGTGCTGTTTGGTGTATTTGCTTTGTAATTACTTGCAGCATCACCTGATAGGGATGTGTCAAGCTCTTCTGGCATGCCCCGGACTGTGTTTCAACAACGGATGGCCCTTGGATGGATGGTGGCTATAAACATATATGATATGATATGATCCCACAAGGATTCCCACGTGTTCATGTTTCCTTTGGGGGGTCTTTTCTTGTCTTAGAGTTAGAAGGCTCTTATGGTCTAACAGGACCCTCCTATTGCCACCTAAGACAATATTTTGCTTAGATCTTTGCCTCGGTAACTACTTTTCTAAAAGGACTTGCAACTCATTTCAGCATGGCATGTTAGACGTGTCCTTCTAATTATCCTCATCTGGCTATTCCCCTCGGGAAGAAGTTTGCTCTGTTCAGAATGTGGACTCACATTCCAAAGCACAACTTCAACCTTGAACAGAGAGTTAAGTGTTTTAAAGGAGAAAGAAAAAAAATAGCAACAGATGCACATGAAGGCCTCTCTCACCAAAGCTGCTTTTCTCTATTGAGGGGCATCATGGGTAATCTTAAGACAAAACAAAACAAAACCACAAAAAGCAAAATATCAACGTGATGGGAAAAGCACTCCATTTAAGTAAGACCCACTGATATTAATTGCGCTTGTCACTCACTTGCCATCCAGTCTTATGGTCATTGTTTAACACGGCCAGTTTAGAGATTAGCAGCCACCTCATAGAGTTGTCATGAGGGTCAAAGGACAACACCAAGTGGAGAGCACCCTGCGAAGGGTAGAGCATCTACCAGGCTTGTCAGCGCAGTGTCCGTTGTCTCCCACTGATAAGTACACTACATTACTGATAATAAACCTTGGTAATTAAATCAGAGCTTGAATCCGGTTGAACAGGGGTTTGTATTTTTGTTTTTGGTTGTTTTTTTTTTTTCCCTCTAGGAAGAAAAGATTAGCTGAGCAAACTCTCCTGTCAACCAGAGGGAGATTGAGAAGGAAAGCTGAGCTCCTCTAAAGCCTTTACACTCCAATTTGCAAATAAAGAGAGAGAACTAATTAAAAACATCATTAAGTCATTGAAAGAGCTGGGGAGACAACCTACTTAGCGATGCTGCTTTCGGCTGGTTCCCGTGCAATTAGTTTCTGTGTGATTTAGGGAGGCGTGCCTCATTAAAACTGCACTTCAGACAGCCCATCAGCCATAACGTGCTCTCCCTTCAAAGGCCTGGTGTCCTGTTTCTACAGCTCTGGAAACACTAGATTCATTAAATACACTCTCTCCAGGCCCCAGAGTTTCCTTCATAACTGCTGAGGACTTGTACGGTTGCTGCCATTTCCTGTCTCTTCATTAATTCATTGAACATTTATTGACAGATACTGATGACCTGAAGCTTAATTACTCAAATGAAATGTTTTTTCTTCTGACACAAGGTACAGAGATAATCTTGCTTTCTACACAATACGGAAGTGGGCTTTCGCCTTTCATGCATGGGAAGGAAGCCTAGCTGGAGCCGAACACCGACAGTGCAGATTTAACAGGGTGTCTAATACTGCATCTATTGCAAATTGTATTTCGTCTGCTGCCTGAGGCAGCTCTTAGCTGTCTGACTTGCAGTAAGGAACACAGGTGACTGTGGCAAACACGAGGAAAGATGCTGACATTCCCAGGTGACAGCCTGTGGGCATAACCTGTGCCCAGCACAGGTTGAAGGTCTGACCTCAGCTTCAGCCTTGAGGGACACACCCACAGTCATTGTCATCATTCAATGTCATAGGTGAGGTTGCCTGTAGCATTGCTTTTATCGCCACTTTCAAATTTTTACTGCTGTTCTTGGTTGCTCATCATTGGCCAGATAGATAGCAGGCTGAGCTGGGCCATTGGCAGATAGATAGCAAGGCTGAGCTGCATCATGCTCTTCGCCTGCTTAGCTTGACCTCAGAGTTGGATTTTGTCTGCACGTCACCATCAGACCTCTGTAGCTTTAAGAACAAGATGGATCCTGGGCTCCATGGAACATGGTTAGTGAGAGTTGTGGCTCCGAGTCAGCTTGCTGGGTTCAAATCCCCACGGTTTAGCATGGTGTAAACCATGGAGGCAAGACCAGCTCTAAGAGACAGCTTCTCCAATGGTGGGATAAGAGAATCACAAAGGGCCAACGGAATACCACACACCAAACATTTAACCTAAGTCTCCAAATACCTTTTAATTTATCATGTTATATCGCTTGTCCATACAAATAAGTATAAGATAAATAGTCATGATTTCTCATTGTTGGTATAAGGCAAATGAGTGACATGTTTAGGTATCAATCAGAAAACTGGTGCATGATTGAAAACTTAAGATAATGGATGAATCACCAAACAGTCAGGTATGGGCAATTTTGGGGAAGATTCAGAAGTTTTGAGAATTTATACAAAAGGTCCTTGCAAGTCATGTTTAATGCAGAGGCTACAAAGGCCCAGTGTCTGGGTTTTCAGGAACATCTTGTCTTTCATAAGTGGACAACTGAAACTAGGGTCCCGCTTAACCCCAGTTCTCCAATTACTTCCCTAGGGTCCTCCTGTATCAGAGCGATGCATCAAAATTAACCTCACACCTAGGTATTTTTGCTGATTTGTGTTCATTTATTTTTATGAACTATTTCCCTGGAATGCAGGTGCCTGAAGCACCAGGAGCCGGTGTGAGACCTGGGCTGTAGGGGTGACCGTTCGTTCCAATAGCTGAGGCATGTACGGCATTGTACAGCTCTTCGTCCGTGTAAGAGTGTGACACAAAGAGTGCCACACTGTCAGAAAGAGGTCACTAGATGAAGTTAGACTCTACTTGGTGAGGTTCATGAACAGTTTTGTCAGTTAGGAAAAGACAGAAAGCGTGGTGACTATATCTATTGATGGCAGAAATTGGAAGATGTATCTAATGTCATGAACTGAAATTTAAAATGATCTCAACCTAAGGCAAGAAGAAGAAACGAACGAAGAGGCAAATTTGAAATGCCCACATTCAGATTCAAATCTGTTTTCTCAGATGAGTGTAACAGCCAATCAAAACAAGACGGTGTCCTGCAGCAGACAGTGTGCGAGAGACTTGGGTTTATTGACCGTGGGATAATGTGAGGCCCCCAAAACTACATCCTTGTAGAATTTTCATGTATCTTGTTGTACATGGAAAACCTAACTGGGGATGTAGAAAATTAACAAGCAAAATGCACTGATGCTCGGCCTCACCTCAGGGGTCTATTCTGCTTTGCTTTGGGAAGAAACTGTGTTTTGTTTTGTATTGCTTTCTTGCTCTGGTGAGTTAGCAATACAACGCACAGACTGGGTGAGGAGTGCCTGCTCTGACTTTAAACCCAGCCCCCCCACATCCTTTTTGCTTGGATCCTCTACTTGGCCTCAGTCATTCTTCCTTCACTAATTTTCTCTTGATCATTCACCTCTATATACATTGTATGTTGGTTTCTGTCTTTATAAAGAGTCTCCATTCCATGAGCAGTAGTCCCACACAGTCCCTCCCTGCCCCTCACAGTCCCTCCCTGCCCCTCACAGTCCCTCCCCTGCCCCTCACAGTCCCTCCCCTGCCCCTCACAGTCCCTCCCTGCCCCTCACAGTCCCTCCCCTGCCCCTCACAGTCCCTCCCCTGCCCCTCACAGTCCCTCCCTGCCCCTCACAGTCCCTCCCTGCCCCTCACAGTCCCTCCCTGCCCCTCACAGTCCCTCCCCTGCCCCGCAGTCCCTCCCCTGCCCCGCACAGTTCCTCCCCTGCCCCTCACAGTCCTCCCCTGCCCCTCACAGTCCCTCCCCTGCCCCTCACAGTCCCTCCCCTGCCCCTCACAGTCCCTCCCCTGCCCCTCACAGTCCCTCCCCTGCCCCTCACAGTCCCTCCCTGCCCCTCACAGTCCCCCCCCTGCCCCGCACAGTCCCTCCCCTGCCCCGCACAGTTCCTCCCCTGCCCCGCACAGTTCCTCCCCTGCCCCTCACAGTCCCTCCCCTGCCCCTCACAGTCCCTCCCCTGCCCCACACAGTCCTCCCCTGCCCCTCACAGTCCCTCCCCTGCCCCGCACAGTCCCTCCCTGCCCCTCACAGTCCCTCCTGCCCCTCACAGCCTCCCCTGCCCCACACAGTCCCTCCCTGCCCCTCACAGTCCCTCCCTGCCCCTCACAGTCCCTCCCCTGCCCCTCACAGTCCCTCCCCTGCCTCTCACAGTCCCTCCTCCTCTCACAGTCCCTCCCCTGCCCCTCACAGTCCCTCCCCTGCCCCTCACAGTCCCTCCCTGCCCCTCACAGTCCCTCCCCTGCCCCTCACAGTCCTCTCTGCCCTCACAGTCCCTCCCCTGCCCCTCACAGTCCCTCCCCTGCCCCTCACAGTCCCTCCCCTGCCCCTCACAGTCCCTCCCCTGCCCCTCACAGTCCCTCCCCTGCCTCTCACAGTCCCTCTCTGCCTCTCACAGTCCCTCCCCTGCCCCTCACAGTCCCTCCCCTGCCCCGCACAGTCCCTCTCTGCCTCTCACAGTCCCTCCCCTGCCCCTCACAGTCCCTGCCCTGCCTCTCACAGTCCCTCCCCTGCCCCTCACAGTCCCTCCCCTGCCCCACACAGTTCCTCCCCTGCCCCTCACAGTTCCTCCCCTGCCCCTCACAGTCCCTCCCTGCCCCTCACAGTCCCTCCCCTGCCCCTCACAGTCCCTCCCCTGCCCCTCACAGTCCCTCCCCTGCCCCTCACAGTCCCTCCCCTGCCCCTCACAGTCCCTCCCTGCCCCTCACAGTCCCTCTCTGCCTCTCACAGTCCCTCCCCTGCCCCGCATAGTCCCTCCCCTGCCCCACACAGTTTCTCCCCTGCCCCGCATAGTCCCTCCCCTGCCCCTCACAGTCCCTCCCCTGCCCCCACACAGTCCCTCCCCTGCCCCGCACAGTCCCTCCCCTGCCCCGCACAGCCCCTCCCCTGCCCTGTCCCACGGTCTCCACGTCTATTGGACCTCACTCCTCTCAGAGTTCCACCCTCTATTACTTCATCAAGCCCTTTCTTTGAGGTCACCTGTGGTATCCATGTTCCTAGAATTATGGAGAAGTATAACTTAAGGGCTATGACAGCTTGAATGAGTGAGTGCTACCGCTGTAGGGCCATGTATTTGACCAGTTGCTTCCCAGTTGATGGAATGTTTGGGAAGGATTAGGAGGTGTGGCCTTGTTGGAGGAGCTGTGCCAGTGGGAGTGGGCTTTGAGGTGTCAAAAGATGTGCTCCTCCTCTTCTCTGCTACGTGGTTATAGATCAAGATGTGATCCCTCAGCGGTCATGGACTCTCAGAAACCATAAGTCCAAAATAAACTCTTTATTCTGTAAGTTGCCTTGGCTATGGTGTCTAGAAAAGTAACTAGGGCCATGGCTAAGACACAGCTTGAGTGCTTAACAAACCTAAACTGTTCTTATTCTAACCAGCTGCAGGGCCCCTGTGATTCATTCTTATCTACAAAATGAAGGCCCTAAGCTCAGGCGCATAGGATCTGGGAGAGGTTGTCCATGGTTAATTCATTTCTCTGGATGAGGAAGAGTTACTCTGGGAAGGTTTTGTAAGATGGGCTTCTGGTCAGTTCCCGGCTTATCGTCCAAAACACAGCCCAGCCTGAGAGCCAGCATTGCAAGCTCAGACCACTTAAATGCTAGGTAGGCACAACACACAGGTCATCTTGCTTAAAACCATGCCTGTCCTGTCATTTTTCAGCTCTGCCTGCCCTACCATGTCTTCCCTGGGGACTCATAGAATAGGCTGCCCTCAGAATACAGTCCAAACTCCAAACTAGCCTGCTCGCTGAGTCAGCCTCCGCTCCTGCTATCCCCTTCTAAACTTCCCAGACCTCTAGGCAACCAGGCCCATGCTGTCACAGTGTGAATATTGAATGCACCCTCCTGGGCTCATGTTGAATAGTCAGTTCCCAGCCAGCAGCACTATTTTGGGGAAGTCTGGAGACTTTAAGATTTGGGGGCCCTTGCTAGAGGAAAGTGGGTCCTGAAGGCAAGTCTGTGGTGGTCTCCTCCCCTGGCCTTCTTTTTGTTTTTTTTCTCTACATCCTGCCCATCATGAAGTAAAACTTTTCCTCCTCCACTACCAGGCGCTCCAGTCATCACAATGCTCTTTCTACCATGATACAGAGCTAAGCTCTGAGACCACGTGCCACAATGACAATTCTCCTCCCCACCCCACCCCCCATTAGGTTGTACTTTGGTCCACAGTGACTAAAAGGAAATGAGTAGGTTTGTCCATGTGTGGGCCTCCGCATGAACCTCTCCTCTGCACACACGGCTAATCTCTCGGCTAACCGTGCCCCTCTCAGCCATCACTGCTCAGTTAGAAGATGCTTCCTCAGGGCCCTTCATCCTAGGCAGCTTCTGCATCATGCTCCCATCTCAGACCCGATCTCTCGTGCTCAGTTCCTATCAATGCACACGTATATGTGGATCTGGGATTGATCTCAGAGCTTCGCCCGTTGTGCTATGTTGAGACTCTCATTTCTCTGTCCAGGTTTTACGTTTGAATAGAGCAGGGATCTTACTCACTCATCTTATTGGCTGTGCCCTCCTGTTGCTCGGCATAGTCAGATGTTCAGAGCAGAGTGTTTTCTAAGTAGCTATGAATGAATGAATGCGAGGGGGAGGATAATCCAGCTGAGGTCACAGTGAGTGGAATGATCGTCACTGATCAGAAGTCCTTGGAACAAAGACAAAGGTCTGGGTCCATCGGGTGAAGACAAGCTTTGGGACCATTTGCTTGGGACTACCTCTCTGTGTGGCCATTTTAGCATCTCTCTCTCTCTCTCTCTCCTCTCTCTCTCTCTCTCTCTCTCTCTCTCTCTTTCTCTCTTGTTTTTTTTTTTTTTTTTTTTTTTTTTTGTTGTTGTTGTTTTTTGTTTTTTGTTTTTTGACACAGGGTTTCTCTGCATCACTCTGGATGTCCTGGACTCTCTTTGTAGACCAGGCTGGCCCCAAACTCACAGAGATCTACCTGCCTCTGCCTCCCGAGTGCTGGGATTAAAGGCATGTACCACCATGCCCGGCTTTTAGCATTTCTCAATAGGAAGTTATCTTAGTTTTCTTGCATGGTATAGAAAAACATTAATAATACAATTCCAAGTTTGGAAAAAGAATGGTATGGAAAATAGTGTTTTTATCCTTAGTTCCACCCCACTCCCTAAAGACCCATCACCCCTTGCATCTAAATGTCGCCTCTACATAGCTTGGCTACCAGTGGCATTTCCACGTATTCATGCTGAGACTCAGGGTAACCAGGAGGTCTCTGTGAACCAAAGGGAGGACATGAATACTTAGTCCCTGGCCTTTGGAGTCAAATCTGGCTCCACAACTTGCCGAGCACCATTATGAGTGTGGTCAACTTCTTTAATCTTTTCTTTTTAAAACTAGGAACATCACTATTAGTGATACGTTCCGGAGACCAAGTTGGGCAACTCATATAAAGGGCTTTCTTTGCTAATATTTGCTAACAGTTGGTGTTCAACAGTAATTCATCACTGAAAGGCTTTTCAAAACACATTTAATTACCTTTTAGTCACCCCCGTAGTCATAGAAATGTACACTACGTCAGTAGTGGTATGCTGAGAAGCCAGAATTAGTTTTTAAAAATGGAGATTTTTGGGGAGATGTCAGTGGCCTAATGAATGTTGAGAACTGAACAGACAGACCTTGGGAAGAAGCAGTGTGAGGAACGAAAATTCACGAGCCATCTGTCCAAGGCGCTGCTGTGACTGGTGGCCCAGCTTCATGTGCTTCTGTTAGCTGCAGATTAAATGTCTGGAGAGAGAATCAGGTGGCCTGCCTTGCATCTGGGACCATCCACAGTGGTCAGAGGAGCATGGGTAGCCAGGGTAGACAGTTCTAGAAGGCCATATGCTGACTAGACAAAAATCCCTGAAGTGCCCAGACCATCGCTAGGGTTCTAAGAACTTCTCACACACTTCTCATGACTTATTGTCATTGTCATCATCTTCCTTGGCCACCTTTAATTGCTTTCTATTATAACCTGGCCTTGTTTCCCTCTGTCTTTCTGAGGGACTCTCTTTTGAGTGACTTCTACAATGTTGACTCACTTATGCATCCATTTAGTCAACACATGTTGACGGAATTCTTAGCAATTATCAGCTTGTTTTCCAGAGACTCAATGAACCAAAGAAATTCTTATGCCCTCAAGGATTTCCTTCCTAGTAAAGAGAGACAGACAACTAAAAATAAATACATAGCATCATGTGGTACTGAGGCTAACAGCCAAACACTAATGGAAAACCATAAAAAGAAGGGTGGTGCCCTGTTTATGAACCTCTCTTTCACCTGGCCTGTTTTGATGGTTTCATTGCTTCATTTGTCTGCCATAAATGATGAGCTGCCATCTCTCCTCAGGCATGAGCATCATAGTGTTCCCTAGATAAGATACCCTTATGGTCTGCTATGGGGTGACGGCATTTTCTTTACTGAGTTAGCCAGCCCCCCTCCAGATCAGCTGTTGCAGGTGGCCTAGAGAGAGGGGAGAACTATGTCTGGCCCTCAGGTACTCTCACATTTTGAAGCATACTGAATGTCTAAAGAAGACATGTTTCCTTAACCTCATGCAGCTAATTTCTCTTCTTCTTCTTCTTCTTCTTCTCTCTTTCTTCTTCTTCTTCTTCTTCTCTTCTTCTCTTCTTCTTCTTCTTCTTTCTTCTTCTTCTTCTTCTCTTCTTCTCCTTCTCTTCTTCGCTTCGTCTTCTTCTTCTTCTCTTCTTCTTCTTCTTCTTCTTCTTCTTCTTCTTCTTCTTCTCTTCTCTTCTTCTTCTTCGTTCTTCTTCTTCTTCTTTATTCTTCTTCTTCTTCTTCTTCTTCTTCTTCTTCTTCTTCTTTCTTCGTCTTCTTCTTTCTTCTTCTTCGTCTCTTTCTTTCTTCTCTTCTTCTTCTTCTTTCTTCTCTTCTTCTTCTTCTTCTTCTTCTTCTTCTTCTTCTTCTTCTTCTTCTTCTTCTTCACAGATACTTTCTGGATAAAAAAATAAGAAAAGTAACCATGCCTTGTAACTTAAGTCACAGATGATGACATTAGGGTGAATCACAGCTCTGGGAGAACCAGGTAAAAAACGTAACAAAGGCAATAACAATCTTTGTTTTATTTGTTTGTAATGGAGAGCAAAGACTTTGTGTATGCTAAGCACGTGCTTGGTTATTAAGCTATGCTTGCAGGCCCAAAAATGTTTTTTTTTTTAAATACAAGTTAGAACCCTATTAAATCCACTCTATCTACAGTTAATGCTCATGTTTTAAAATTTGAGAGCACTAGATTAATCCTTTCCTAAGGACTGGGGACTAAAAGTAGAAAGCGAGATGAGAAAATGCTTTACAATGTTTTTATGTGCTGCTGTGACGTTCTGTGGGTAAAGCTGTCCTCTGCACAAACCTGGCAGCCTGAGTTCAATCCTTGCAGGCACAGGGAAAGAGAACAAGTCCAGAAGTCCTGCTCTGCTCCTCGCCATGTGTGCCGTGGCGGCACGTGTGCACTGTGCGGCCTCCTCCATAGCCAGCTTAAGTTGAAGTGAAAGAAAATTTGACAATTATTAGATGCTCTCATTCAAGTGGAGCAGAGCGGCTTGGTTGTGTGATGCTCAGATGTGGCGCCCGCCTTACAGGATGTGTGCTTCTTCAATGACAGGGCTGTCCTTGACACAGCTTTGGTTCCGGTGTGAGATGGTCAGCTGTGTTGTGAGTATATTTAGCTTATGCTAAATGCCCCTGGGAGGGTGGCTATCATCTGTTTTCAGTTTAACTATGTTTTGGGGCATGGCACATTTTTTCCAGATGAACAATATTAAGCCTTTCCCACTTCCTGAGAAAACTTGGGGCTCAATTTGAAGCACAAATTATCAAACATATTTTAAGTCACATGAAAATGAAATGTAAAGAGCGATGGAATGTTTACAAGAACTTTCAGAAACATATTGCTTTGTGAAAAATGCCAGGTTGGCATGAAAGTTTGTATACAAAATCTGACAGGGCAGAAATGATTCCCACGCCTGTCAGTATGAATGGCCGCATGGCTGACCAGGGGGCCTAGAAACAGTGTCTACATAGTGTCATAACTATGCAATGTCTTCGCATAATGTTTAAAACTTTTCAAGGTTGGTTTTGATCCAGGTGTGCACAACCTCTATAGCTTCAGGAGCACATAAGATTTTGACATTTGAAATTTGCATATTCACATATAAAGTATTTTAAGCATTATCACCATCATAAAAGCTTTTACTCCCAGGCTGCTGAAAAGGGCAATCTAACCAGCGCATTCATTTATTTCTCCACAAACAAACTTACTAATAGAAATCTTAAAGGAAAAGTTAAACTGAACTGGAAATAGATTTAGGATGCTTGCATTACCCTCCTTGTCTGTCCACAGTTACTGTTCTTCCTGTGTTGCTCCGATCCCCTCCTAACAGATGTTCAAGACCTCAGACTTCCTGACGGCCACTCATGTATTTTTTTTTTTTCTCTTCATTCCTCTTGCCTTTCCTGAGTCCTAGTGTAAATTAGGAAGGCACATCGCAGGATGCTCCAAACGTGGTATGTCATCTGAGCCCAGGTGTGTGTGTGTGTGTGTGTGTGTTGTGGTGTGTGTGTGTGTTGTGTGTGTGTGTGTTTGGAAACTTGGTGCCCAGTGCTGGTGCCCTTTTGGGAGGTTGTAGACCTTCGGGACTGTGGTCCATCCAGGATCCATGGGTTGCTGTGGGTGGCGTGAAGGCGATAACTCTAATGGTACTGGCCTGAGCTTTCTCCTTCTCATCAGTCAAGATGCGGGCCATGGCATCTCATATTTCCACCATCACAGATGGAGTCACTGAGCGTCCCGCCTTCCCCACCACGGGACTGGAGTCTTTGAAGCTATGACCCAAAATAAGCCCTTCCTCCATTAAGTTGCTTCTGCTGGGTGTTTGGCCGTGACGATAAGCAAAGTAAATAACACAAACACAGTGCTCTTTCTTCTCACATTTATGTAAAGTGTAAAATGTTTACTCCTCATAGTCCTGGAAGTCTAAGATCAAGATACTGGGCGCTCTGGTGTCTGGTGAGGGCTACCATTTCCCTTGAGTCGCGCTGAAGCAGTGACAGGGCCAGAAGATTCCGTGCCCTGTGTGGATTCTTTTACAGCAGCTTTCATCCCATTTAGGAGAGATGATGTAACCATCTCCAAAGGGCCCGCCTCTCTGCACTCAAAGACGTCTGTGTCACTATAAATGTAGACATAGCCCATAAAATTTCTTTCTATGTATAATATATATATATATATATATATATATATATATATATATATGTGTGTGTGGTGTGTGTGT
>NW_026131924.1:0-24537 GCF_903995435.1 Acomys russatus
GATGGTAATAGGCTTGAGCTAAGGGAAGTACTTTTGCACCCTGAAGCAGCAAAATGTGTAACTGCTTGTAAAGGTGGATATTAACAAATGAGAGACAAGACACAGCATTTTAATCCAGCTAGCAGGTCATTAAAAGTTAAACAACAACAACAAAAAAACCTAGATGACTCATTTACGATTCCTTATTAAACTATCTCATTAGCTACCAATTTCATTTTTAATTACACCAATTTATATGGGCGCATTAAAGGAGGGGAGTAAACACTTCATGTGTTCATTCTTGGAACTGAATGTGACCTGAAGAAGTCATGAGACTTAGCACTTATGTTGGAAGACAATTATATACATAGTCTAAATTGAAGAATTTGAGAGAAAAAAAAAGCAAATCTAAACATCACCCACAACCAATATAGTAAAGAGAGATAACAATGTGAAAAATCAGATAACATGGATTCCTGAGAGAGTGCTAAATTCTGAAGGGGAAGGGAAGAAAAGGAAGGGCACGTGGGAGACTATTGCGAAAATATACAGGATGGTATGGTTAATAGAAATTTTTCTTATGATTATCATCAATCAGTGTGCCTGCTGAGTTATACATATAGGCATGCATATAAAATTGTGAAAGGATATGTAATTTAGTTCCACAGCCAGCACCCAGGAAATGTTCAGAGAAGACACTGTGATGCATTCTGCTCTGAGTGGTCACTCTAACACTAGACCCTCTCTTCTCAAGGCTCATGGATTACTTCGGAAGAAGGAGCAGAGAGTTCTTAAGAGCCAGAGTGGATGCCTATAGGGAAAGGCGTTTGCTGGACATAATAGTGTGTATATGAACACATGAACTCACAGGCACTAGGACTAAAGGTGCAAGTCTTCCACAAGATCAAGGAAAACCAAATTCCCAGAAGTGGCTGGGGGGGGGGGTCCTGGGGGGGGGTCCTGGGGGGGGGGAGGAGCCTGTAAAACAGCATCCTAATCTGAGGAGCTGCTAAGAGCTGACAGCAATTGGTGGAGGGAAATTCAGATTTTATTTTCAGGGATGCAATCCCCAGAGGCTAGCCATTCTCCAGCAGATGCTAGCCTACCTGCCTTCATACAGACCTACAGTTAACACTGTATGTTAGAGAGAGAGAGAGAGAGAGAGAGAGAGAGAGAGAGAGAGAGAGAGAGAGAGAGAGAGAGAGAGAAGGGGGAGGTGGAGGGGGAAAGCATAAAATTGGGAAGGAAAAGGGGGGGATTGGAAGGAAGGATTGAGTAGTTTGGATCCAAACACATAGTGCACATGTGTAAGTATTAAATGAAGTATTTTAAATTAAAACACATTAAATTCAAGCATAAGCATCGCAGGGAATCTTTTTAAAAAGCGTTTCAACCCAGAAGTTAATAATGACAAACTCTGTTAGATTAAACATCATATATACCCTTCATAAATAGGATGAAAATAAAAAACAATAATAAGCTCCACCCTTGTAACTGGAGTCTCTAATAAATAGAAAAGTGACGTAGCATGGGCCATAGAATTAAATCCAGTTTATACCACATCTTAGTAAAAATGAGTCCTTCCTCAGATGAGATTTTAGCTGGCTTTGGAATCTTGAGTAGCAAAATCTTCACTGTGCTAGGAAAATGCATTTTCAGTAAACTAGCAACACAAAGTAAGTTAAGAGGGGTTTATTTACTTGGGAATCACCTAATGAATACTTTGGAATAGCAGCTGAGCTTGGGCAATCTTGATTGCCAATTTTGTGGGACCTATAATCACTTAGGAGACAAATCTGTTTGCATGGCTGCAAGGACGTTTCTATATTGGGGCATTTGGGGTGGAGATACCCTCCTTAACTGTGGTCAGCAACATTCCATATCCATTTATTTTTACTTATCTATCTATGTGAGTGCAGTGCCCTCAGAGGCCAGGAGAGGAAATCTGATCACTGGGAGCTGGAGTTACAGGTAGCAGCTGTGAGCTGCCTGAGATGGGTGCTGAAACCAAACTCAAGAACTGTAAAAGGGCAGAAAGCTCTCTTGGTCACTAAGCCATCTCTCCAGTCCCTTTTACTTTGAGTTTGAGTACTAGTTTCTTCAAAAGAAATTTCCTAGCTGCTCGGTTGTGTGTGTCATTACCTGGGAAGGTATTGTTTTGTTTGTTTCTTTCTTTCCCATAAATTAGGCATTCTGTCTTAATTTGTTTGTTTGTTTGTTTTTTTTTTTTTTTTTTTGGTTTTAATATTTATTGTATGATGACAACACCTGCAAATTAACTTCTTTTGAAAGGGTTACTTCTCACTTGGAGAACAAACTGAATTGACCAGCAAAGCATGCCCATGATGTGTGTGTGTGTGTGTGTGTGTGTGTGTGTGTGTGTGTGTGTGTGTGTGTGTGTGTAAGATAGTGTGAGAGAGAGAGAGAGAATGGGTGACAGTCGTGTGTGTGCACATGTATTTGGAAGGAAGAGGGTAACCCTGGGTATCTTTCCTCAAGGCCTGCCCACCTTATTTTGGGCCTAGAATTCACAAAGTAACTTAGACTAGTAACATTGGTTTGAGAGCCCTAGGGGTCTCCCTGTTTGTGTTCCCCAGTGTTGCAGAGTAGTATGGTTGGTTCAAAAGCCCCAGTGATCCTCCTGTCTGTGTCCCCCAGTGTTGGGGTTAAGAGAATGCAACCACACCCATCTTTTCATGTGAGAGCTGGAGATCCTCAACTCGGAATGCTTGCATAGCAAGCTCTGTACCAACTCAGTAATCTCCCCGAGTATCAAACAGACCCTTCAGCTGGATGCAATGGCACATGCCTGTAATCCCAGGACTCAGGGAGACAGGAGGGCTCTCTGGGAGTCCAAAGAAAAGTGAGTCCAAGGACAAAGTGAGTCCAAGACAGTCAAGACTACACAGACAAACCCTGTCTTGAAAACAAGAAAACAAACAAACAAACAAGACCCTTCAAGTACACAGCTTTAGGCTTTGTCCTTGGGAAATAATACTCAATACAAACAGTTCTTTGTGACTGACAAGAGTCAAGCAAATGAACACACACTGTTCCTGAGGACAGAGACAGGACACATGCAGGCATCTAATATGGGAAACATGTTTCAAATGCCAATGTCATGCTGTCAACTAAAGTTGTACTAATACACTCTAAACTTTTGGTATAAAGTTTGAAAATCCATCCTCGCAGCTGTATGTTCAGCACCTCCGTGAGTCTGTAGAACGTGTCGTGAGGGAGAATCAGTAATGTAAAATCCTCATCGCCATTCGGGGTGATGAAGGTAAAGGCAATTTCTCCTTCTACACTTCTACAGTCTCGCACTATATTGACTTTAAGCAGGTTGTACTAAATAAAGAAGAAAAATGGGTTCGATTTTTAAGATTACCTCGAGTTACACTTTTAAGATTAGCTCATGTATATGTTTTATTGAGGGGGGGAAGCCCGTCATCGAAAGGCCTTCTCAGCCAAGATGGCTACAGAGCAGCAGCTCAATGGGGCAGCTTAATAAAGACTGGGTCGACCTCCAGGATGCCGGGGAACGATGACCTTGAACACTCCAGACAACATTAAACTCCAGGTTACAGCTGACTGGAATCCTGAGGTTTATTGGCCAGGAGCCAGTCTGCAGCCGTGCTAACCACCCCGGTATTTTATAACATTGTAAAGACTGTATTGTTTGAAATTGTTCAAAATTTTACGCACAACTTGGCAGTCTTCCAAAGCCATTTTCAATGGGCCAAGACTATCAGCAGCCACCCACCTCCTTGGCTATTGTTGCCTGAATAAGGAAGCTCCACCAACTGGGTCCTCCATGAGAAATTCTATGCTGGAAGAGGCTAGGATACACAGTGTCTTTGAGACCCCTAAAGTAAATTAACTCTGCATCATACAACTTTTTTTTTTTTTTTTAAAGATACAGATGAAGCTTTTGAAAGTGGCAGTCTGAGGACACAGGGCTCGGATTCACTAACTGGGCAGGCAGGCTTTCAATCAGAGGGGGAGAAAAAAGGCCAAGGGTATGCTTTGTCACCAACACTGTTCTTGCTTCGGGGTATTTGTTACGGGAGGGCTATTCTCTAAACTTACTCCAGTCCTATCTCTGTCCCAGCCATGTTTTTTCTTTGCTTCTTTATCCAGATGTGCAGTTTATTGACTTTATGGGGCTCAGAACTGAAGCTCTTTTCATGAAGCAAACTTGATACTAAATATTCTTCATTGGTTCTTTCCATCTTGAGCTGGATAATTTACATAATACGAAGTATGTGTAAGTTGTTTGTATCACAACCTTCTATATGCTGGACCTATTCTGAACACATCACAAACAGTAGCTCCTGTCATCCCTGCAAGAATTCTACGAGGTGGTGATTAATACATCCCCCCATTTTGGATTGAAAAAGCAGAAGGATGGGAAGGTGAAACTATCAGTAGGTACCAAATGATTTTACACTTGGAACTAGGAAATGAGCCAGAGAAAGTAAGCAACTTTACAATTAACTAGTTTCTTTACTTGGAATTTATCTTTATTTGTTTTTGAAATGGGATGCATACTTCTCTCTGAAACCTACTGCGCAGTCTAGATTCCCCCTTGAACTTGTGGCAATACCTCTACCTCAGCCTTCTGAGTGTTGGTGGCTATGTGTCACCATACTCAAAAAAGCCACTTAAGATATTTGGGGCATTTTTTTTCTGCTGAATCAACACCATAAACCATTAACTATTCTGCGTGTTGGTCATTCAGTTATTTTTTTCTGTTCTGCCTGGTATCTGGTACCCAGAGATGCAGCCAGATAGAGGCTCTGATCATCTAAATTATCCATAAAGCCTACTCCATAGCAAGAACACTGGTGCCGGCATTTACACAAGGGCATCTGTGGCTGCCACCTGGAGGCGCCTGTTCATACTTAGATCTCTCCCTATTGTGGGTTGCCAGAAGAAACTATGGCTCTGTGCATACCTGACATTCCAAGTGGCGGAGGCAGAAGGATCACTCGGTAGTACTGGCCTTCTGCTTAGTTTCAGATTTAGTTAGATACCTTGTATCAAGGGACTAAAGTATACACTGATAGAGCACGTCAAACAATGTCCTCTACTGACCTCAACAGAGGGATATGGGAGTGCACCCACTCCTGCATACACACACACACACACACACACACACACACACACACACACACACACACACACATAACACACTAAATGAATAGATACATGATAAAATAAAATAGAAAATAGAATATCACTCAGTTGAAAGATTTTTGAAACATCTGTAGTTCAGAGAAAAGAATCTGTGAGTCAGATTATGATGATGCTTGTCTGTGGGAAAGAATAACTTCGTGTCCTGGTCTGCCTTTGTGACTTAGAATATATCTTGCCTTCCTTTCTCAAATAGTTTTTATCTTTGGTAATATGGTGACTCCCACAAGTTCTTTTGTCTTCGTCATTTACTGCTTGCAACTTTGTTTTACTCCCAGAAGTGCTATTTATTAAGCTGACCTTGTAAATGTGAAGGACCTTCACATGAAAACAGAGGACATCCGTGCACTGCTTATCCCGAGGGTGGCACTTTAAAAAGTAAGATTTGAATAATCCCCATAAGAGAGTCCGATCACGTCAGTCAATATCTGCCCCCCACCCGGCTATTCTGATCTCTGCTGAGCATTTTTCTAAACCAAGTGTTGACCAGTGATAATCCAAGAGTCCCAGTGTCTCTGAGGGGCAATCTCTAACATCATGAAATGCTCCATATGAATCTTCTATTCCACCCTTAAGCATTTCATATTTTAAAGGTCCTTTTTTTTTTTTCATCTGCACAAATGTTTAAAAGAATACCTACCATGAAATGTCCCTGTTGCAGTTATGAATAGGTTTTATAGGGAACTTAAGAGTTCTGGAGAAACAGAGCCTTAAATAAATAAACCATAATGCTTATTATGTTGTAACGTGGTTTAGATATGAAACAAGCCAGACACCCATGGACATGTGCTCAATGAAGGCTTGGTTCCTATCTGTGTTGAGAAGACATTAGATTAGGAGGATTCTGGCCTGAGAGCTGGGCCCTTTGATGCATTTCATAGTCTGGTAGTGTTAGGATTCATGCTCGGTTTAGAAGATGTAGGTCCTTATGAGTCTCTCATCCTGGTTCTTTTCCTGTCACTCTCTGCTTCCTGGATGTCACACAGTGAGCACTGTTCTGCAGCGGTGCCCCTTTCCTAAGCTGTTCCCTCACAACCGTTGGAGACACGCAACCATGATGTAAACCTCAGAAATAACCTTTCTCTTTAACCTGTCTTTTTCAAGTATTTGACACAACAGGAGAAACAAGGACATGTTTTGAATGTGTTAATTTCCCAGGAAGAAGACACATAGGTCCCTCAGAAGATACCAGGAATCACAAAGGAATGACATGGTAATACCGTGATGCGAAAAGCCTAGGGTTTATTTGGACAAAAGGAACTGTGATATAGGAGAGAGAGAGAGAGAGAGAGAGAGAGAGAGAGAGAGAGGCAGAGACAGAGAGGAGTGTGTGTGTGAGAGAGAGAGATAGATAGAGAGAGAGAGAGAGAGAGAGAGAGAGAGAGAGAGGCAGAGACAGAGAGACAGAGACAGAGACAGAGAGGGAGTGTGTGTGTGTGTGTGTGTGTGTGTGTGTGTGTGTGTGTGAGAGAGAGAGAGAGAGAGGAGAGAGAGAGAGAGAGCGAGAGAGAGACCAGAGAGATATCTAGTATTTCAATCCACTAGGAAGGAATTTTCTTTACAGTTTCCCAATATATTCATATCCAGGTAAAAGACATCCCTGGTGGAGATAAAGCATAGATTAAAGCCTACGTTATTGAATGTTTACATTCACTGAAATGCAATACGGTCCTCTAAGATATTATGAGTAGGGAAAGAATTAATCCCAACATCCTTCAAATGCGGATTCAGTGCACAGTCTCTAGCAGTGGGCCGGAATGGGTGTTAAGAGCACAGGCATAAGATAGTAACTCGACACCTCTATTAACAATCCCTCATACTGTCTCAGGGCTCCCGCGACAAGCCAGCTAGGAAACCAAACCTCGATTTTGGTGGTGAGTGTGATTTGTAAGTTGTTTTTCCATGGTGATTATTTTGTCAGGCTAAGCCTTGCTGCTGCTGCGTAAAGTTCTCTGTGGTGAAGCTCTGAGTGCACCAGACTGTGTTTGCCATGCTATAAATCAGGGATCACTGCTCACTGAATGAAAATCTTTTGTTATAGATGAAGCTTGAACAAGAAACATAGCCACTGGGTTGGATAAAAAGAAAACTCTGAAAGTTTGCTTATTACAGCAGTCTCTAAACATTGGGGTGGGAGTAAAGCCCACAATTTCATTAACGTTTAACTGCTCCTAAAAATCACGAAGCTAATAGCACTAACTAAGGCCAGTTACTTTTCTGGCGAGCAGCATGTGAGTTTCCTCTCTCTCTCTGCTAAGCCAGTTAAACTGCTGTGTCAATTTTCCTCTTGCAGCAGTTATTGGACGGCATCTTCCGTAGTCTCAAATAGCAGTTGAGAGTGAGAAGTGTAGTCAGAGAGGCACTGCCAAGCGACAGAACACGCTGCGCTATAAGTTATCAAAGGTCTCAGCATTTTTCCTCCTTCTCACTACATATTTTGGCATCTGTTTAGATGCCACAGTGGGCTTTCCTCATAGGATATTTCATGGACCCAATTGTGAGATTTTTAGAGGAAGACAGGCAACATCAATCTGTGTTCAAAGTGGGTCCTGTTCTATGCCTTGTTGTATTTAAGACTAAAATGGTTTCTTATTGTAAGTCTGGTTAAAGCACATATCCTGTGTTTTAAAATGCTGTTTACACTTTTTTAGACCAGGCTATCAGGTAGCTATTCTCTCTCTCTCTCTCTCTCTCTCTCCTCTCTCTCTCTCTCTCTCTCTCTCTCTCTGTGTGTGTGTGGTGTGTGTGTGTGTGGTTCATGCATGCACATGTGTGCATGTCCTTGTAGAAGCCTGAGGTTGAGGTCAGGAAGCATCCTTGGTCACTCTTTTATCTGATTCAGTGGCTCAGGCCTCTCAACCAAACCCTGAGGCAATCTGTGGAGCTTATTACACTGGCCAAGTTGCTCTGTGGCTCCCTGGTCTTCCCCTTCACGCCTGGAATTACAGGTGAGCTGCCATAGTAATGTGGCATTTACTTGGATGCTGAGCATCCAAACTCCAGTCCTCACACTTGCACAGTAGGTGCACCCATGGAGCCATCTTCCTAGCTGAAATATTTTTATAGACCTAAAATAATGAGATTTCCAAAGACAGCATGTAGCACTTAGTAGTAACAAATGTATTGAATATTGTATTGAAACTATTGAAGAAGTATATACTCATGTATAGTTTTCCACTGTTGGGGATCAATTCAGTATAGGTGAAAAACATGGGGTGGGGAAGAATTTCTGCTTCCTAGGAATGAATTCTGCTGAAGAGGTAGAATATATCTAGGAATGAAATATGTTTTAAGAATGTAACAGCGTTTGACAAAGTAGCATACAGGGATTGTTGTCAACATAGAGAGGATAGTGTGTGGACAAAGAGGAAAAGGCTTTGTTAGGAGTCTGTGGTGTCAGTTGCATATCACAGAAAACAGGGTTCATTGGCCCTTAAAAAAGAAAGAATTTCTCAAGAAAGAAAAACAGGTGCCTAGGTGAGACAGGAACACTCAAACCCGTTGGCCTGGAATTCTCTCAGTTTTAATTTTGGAAGTCCTGTGTGCCAGGAAACCCTTCCACCCCAGCCAAACTGGGATGGTAGTTTCCCTCATAGGTGCAAAGGGACATGGCAATGTCATGAAACTGTGTGGTCTAAACCAGAAGCTTCTTTTCAGTGAGAATGGCAGAAAGATTAGGGGTAAAGGAATGTGATTGAATCATAAGTCAGGGGTTTTGATGCCAACATTAAAGTATATGAAATTAGTCTAGGTTCAATAATAGGGATAAAAACCATTTAAAAAGCATATCTGAAATCCATGAGAAACGTTTGTGGAGGGCTATTGAAGTGCCTCATCAGTTAACAGTGTTTGCTGCTTATCCACAGGACCCAACTTTAGTTCTCAGCACCCATGCTGGGCACGTTACAACTCTAGCACCTTGGGATCTTAAGACTTCCTTCCACAAACAGATACACACAATTTGATGATGATGATGATGATGATGATGAGATAAATAATATAGAGAGATTTTGTGTGAACGATCAAGGTATAGCATAGATGTATATAACCACTGAACTCATTCTCTCTCTCTCTCTCTCTCTCTCTCTCTCTCTCTCTCTCTCTCTCTCTCTCTCTCTCTCTCTCTCTCTCTCTCTCTCTCGTCATGTCTATATTTCCAATTAATGAGGGAATACTCTATTACTAAGCTAAACTCCCAGACCATAGGTAGGACAGGCTGATCCAGCATCCTAGTGGTGCCTCACATGCTGGAGTTCTGCTTCCTGGGAGTCTAATTCCCCCCTTCTCACTTCAGTGGGCTCTGCACTCTTGTGGTGCATGTGAATATGTGTAGAGAAAACATTCAGATGCAGAATTAAAAGTAAAACTTTTCAAAAGTGTCCAACTCGAAAGATTAATAGATATATTCAAATCCATAAAAAGATAATCTGCCAAATGAGCAAAGTGTCCTCCAACTTAAATGTCTCTTAACAGCGACGAGGAGTGAATAATAAACACGTCCTTATTCACAGGTGGAAGGAAACAAGCATGCTACAAGGAGTGAAGCAAGATGCCCATGGTGTCACCAGTGACAAAGAATATCATCTCCCAACTGAGTGGTTAGCAAGCTGTCTCTAAGCAACCTTAATGAAGCTGCATTAAGGTAAGAACTGGAGCATGCTGCTCTTTACAATCATGCAACCTCTAGAAAGCATTGCAGACTGGGGTCTTGATCCATGATAATTCATCACGATTTCTTTTCTACGTTCAACCAAGGAACTGTGTTTGGTTTGCCTCATCGGAAAGGAGCCAGAGATCATCCTCAAAGAGCCTTTCTGTGAGCAGAGCCCATCAGGCCACCTCCGGAACAGCAATTTGTGGGCTTCTGCTTTATGCAATAATGACCTTGGCTTGTACAACCCAAACAGAATATGCCCCAACTCATGAAGTCAAGGCGGTGTGGTAAACAGAGTCTGAGCCAGCTGGATGGCATTTTGACAGCTCCTGCATATGAAGCATGTGTGGGCAGAGCACGCATGTCCCCAGCTGTGTTTTGGTGTGGACAACTTAGGGCCTGGGTGACAGCTATGTCATAGAATCATTAGCTTCCCCGTGGCAATGTCAGGCACCTTTGGACTCTTGAAGAAAAAAATAAGTAAAACCTCTGAAGTTAACTTAAGACAGGAAGACTGGTCCACATCATAGAAACAAAGCAGGCATAAGCTGCTCGATGAAGGAGCTACATAAAATCTTTTATTTATGATATTGTTATTGTGAGATAGCCTCTGGTTTCAACTGCATGGTTTCTTCCACAGTCCTGTCCACTTATGTAGAACTGCCTAAAAGCATCCAGAACTTCCTTCCAGGATTTAGCAATAACTTTTTAGAATATTCAGGGCTCCACTTCTGATTGTTGTCTGGTGTTAGCTCACCTTAAGGCTTTAAGATTCAGCTGGATAGCTTTGGAGTTCTAAGAATAAAGGTAAATATGTTTTAATATCTCTAAATATATTTCTCTGTGTGTGTGATGCATATACGCATATACAGATACAGTTGCACATGTGTGGACTGTGTGGGGGAGCATGCATGGAGAGACCGGAAGTCACAGGTGTCATCCCTCAGGGCCCACCCACCTCGTGTCCTGAGACATGACCTTCCATCGGCTTGCTGCTCACCAATGTTATTTCTCTAGGCTGATTGGCCAGCTATCTGTGGAGGAGATTCACCTCTCTCTGTCTCCTCTGGCCTGGACTTCCACCACATGCAGCCCTTCACACTGATTCTGAAGAACAGACATGGCGTTGTCATGGAATGCGGTGAGCACTTTGCTGACTGAGCTTCCTCCACAGGCCCATATTTCTAGGGAAGACGATCCTCTGTGGAGCATAATACTAACCTGCATATCCATTGTCTGAAGTCATACACACAGGAGGGAAGAGAGAGAGAGCTGCCGAGCTTTAACACTTTAAGAAGTGAGTGTTATGAAAGTGTGATCATGCTAATAGTTGATGCCTGTATGTTTTGTATAAACCTTTGAATTTTGGTTAAGTGGTCATGGTTAATGAATGATCTGGGACCATGTGTATTTAGTACGTCAGACATACAAAATGCTCAGTAAGGATAATTAAATTGTCTTGGGTTGGTTACTGCACGGAATTCCTGGGAGAGCTGTCTAGCTGCACATCGCTGCTTCCTGTCATTCATAAAATCAAGATGCGACTGAGATGCTCAGATACTTTAATAAGTGCTCTTGTGATCCACAAGGCCACCTCTAACTCTGGTTCATAGTCTTCTTTTAGTGCTTTCAACCATTGGTTATTTTGCTTAACATTAGGAGGGAGTCACAATGTCAAAAACCAACCAAACCATTAGCTTTTCAAAAGAGTTTTGAAAATTGTCGAGGGATGTAAAATGAAGAAGAGATAAAGGCAGAGACAGACCCACTTGTGGCATTTTTCTGGCCAGGAGATATTGGGTAGAAATCATGCAACTTTGCACATTGCCCCCTGTGGTCCAATATGATTTTATTTTTAGACATTTAAAAGCTAGCGGTGGAATATCAAGAGCTCCTTTCTACCTACACTAGAAGTTTGGCTGGCTTGACCTTTTACAGGACTTGCAAAGCTTCATGCAAGAAAATGATGTTGGAAACTCTAGCTATGTACCTTGGTGCTTTTTAAGCCTTTTGATTCTCAGTTTTCTGTCTTTGTGGCAGCATTTTAGAGATGGTATTACCTCTCACGGGCCTCATTTATACCTACATTGGCTTTTGATGGATAAAACAATGTGAGATATTGTAATAAATAAAGAGCAGCGCTTCATATGAACCAGAACACTAAGAGACGTGAGTATAAAATACAGTATGGTCAGAAGTAAAGAGTCATGACTACGGGAAGAAAAGATGTGTTGTGGAGAGTTTAGGAATATGACTTAGCAAATGGACCAGACCAAAAAATACTTTAAAAAGAGAACCATGCTCATAGAAGTAATTTCTGACTTGGGGTTTGAATGTCTAAAGAGCTCATATTCATTTGCAAGGCCCCATACTGGACCATGCAGAATTACCCTGCTACGTACCATGACAACATTTGTATACTATGTGACTATGTGACAAATGGATGCACAAATAAAACCACACACATGTAAACAAAGCATTCTGATCATACGTACCCCACTGCCTCCTAGAACTTCCCTCAGGATCCTAAACCATGTCTCCAGCCCAAACTCACTTTATTATTTACATATTTATGTACCTTTCAAGTCTGGTTCATGCTGCTTGTAGATGCACCTGTGGCAGTTCGTGTATAAAGGCATTGGGAACCTAACAAGAGTCACATCCCTGAAGAAAAGGCAACTTTCCATGCACCAGGAGACAACTCACAATAGTTTCTCAGCTAGCGGTGGAATATCAAGAGCTCCTTTTTACCTACGCTAGAATTTTGGCTGGCTTGACCTTGTACAGGACTTGCACCGGCAGCCATAGCTGCTTTGAGTTAATGTGTGTAGTAGTGATGTCATTTTCAGAAGGCAATGTTTCACATCACGCTTTCCTAGCTATCTCCTGTATCTTTCATTCATTCTGCGCCCTTTACTGGGATGTTCCCCCAAGCCTGAGAGGTGTGTCATATGATCTTCCATGAATGTCTGAACACTCATGGCTGGCTATTCTCAATGGTTTCAACAGTAAGGCTTCTCTGTATTAACCCACTGACCAGCATAATAAGAAACTTTCTGAACGAGGTTAGAAGCAACACAAATCTATAAACGTAAACACAAACATTTAGAAGGCACCCTGACAACATGCCCCATTTAGCAAAAACAGTGTCAGCAGGTCCTCCCCCAGCTCCTGGCTTTCCTAGGTATGCTTGTTGGTTATGTTACAGAACTAGGCATGAATTCAGTCCTGTGTAGCAGGCCTCAGATTTAATCCAGAGAATGGTCGGTGACTCCCATGAGTTGTCCTGCCAGCATCACACCAGTGAATACATCTTGCTAGACAGGCTGGCACTGCCGCGTGCAGATGATAATAACAATAGCTGGTGTCCATGGCTTGTTATAATTTTAGTGATATCATATTTCAAAATAAGTAGAGATATAGAGATTATAAACCACTATCATCAATGTTCATTAAGTAAAGTAAAACGTTGCCCTATCTACAAAAGGGAACGAGATTAAAACAATCCTTCTTAAGAGGTCAAACTTATCTCTTTTAGTGAACTGTATTTGAATTTCATAATTTGAAAAGGAAACCTAAATTTTGTTTAGTCCTTTTCTCTCTTCCTGTCTTGAGATGACCTTCATCAAGGAACTAAGCATCTTTATAGCATTGAAGGGTGAGGTGAAATGAAGACTGACTGAATTATTGCTACAATATGGGATGCAACTTTTATGTGGATTCATTTTATGCGTTGAAAGCATGCTTTGTGAATGTATGTGTAGACATACACACATACATAATACGTACATGCACATAGATACATAGATACATAGCTCTATTTGGAGCTCATAATGGAATTATCGGCATTCTTGCAGCCTTGAGCAGTTCTAGACCTCCAACTCTCCCACCTGACGTAAACATGCACAGGTCTTTTCGGGTGCTGGGGGGCAGCTTTCCTCTCTAGCCACTGTTTGCTTTCCTGAGCATCATCATAAGATCCTGACATCATCATCTTGGGATCTCAGCTGAAGCCTGAGCTTCACTTTCTGAGCTTCATACGAAGGCCTTTCACAGTCTCTTGGCAGGGAATCCAGCCCAGCCGCATGTCTGGCCTCCTCAGCTCTTTGGAACCTTTGGTTTAAGCCTCCACGATCCGCTCATTCTTACATTTCTCGTGCTTGTAGAACCAGTGTCACTGAGCTACCAGTTTCTGCTGCTGGATTGAGGTGTGGCCTGCCTCTTCTCCCTAGAGTACAGAGGCAGTGACTGCAATACACTTTCAGCGCTGACCCCAGGAAAACACTTCACTGGGTGCATTTTTATTTTTATTTTATTTTATTTATTTATTTTATTTTTTTTGGTTTTTCGAGACAGGGTTTCTCTGTGTAGCCTTGGCCATCCTGGACTCACTTTGTAGACCAGGCTGGCCTCGAACTCACAGCGATCCGCCTGCTTCTGCCTCCCTTTTTGCTTTCCCCTTTCAAAAAGAAATGTGCAACCTCACAAATAGGAGCCTTTGGTGGGGCCAGAGAGGTGTGTGTCTTTCCCTTAGGACAACTTTCCTTTTGTCCTAGTGCTGAGAACTAGCTTTCTCCTTAGTCATGCAAATCTCTCTAGCAAGCACAGTTGCTTTCTCTGCTTCCCTTTTTTCCCTTTACCAAATCGCACCCTTTAAGATATCATTTATCCTTTTCATACTGTATATATGAATAAAACCAGTGAAGATACAGCCTATATGACTCTCTCTCTTTCTGAAATCTCTTCTATGGAAGTGTATTTCCTTTTGCATTCACGCTCTCCCAAGTTCTCAGAGCAAGGGCAGAAAAAGCCCGACTCTATTCTTTGCCAGCACATAATGCAAACAACCACTAGCCCACTTCCTAGAGACTCCTTCCCCCCTTCTCACCCGCCCCCGGAAATGAGCCAGGCCTCTGCTGCCCACATTCAACTCTTCACCATTCCCCCTACAAACTGACTCCAAAGCCTGCGCACCACACGGTTGGGCACCAGAGCAACAGAACAGCCCAACTCCTTGGTACCAGTTCTCTCTCTCTTTTAGTTGCTGGGATGAGATACTAGACCAGAGCAAGTCAGAGAACGAAGGCTTTCTTTCGACTCACAATCTGAGCGTGCACTCCATCCTGGTGAAGAATTCTTGCGCCTGAGGCAGCACATGTGGCTTTGAAACAGAGACGAGTTCTGGTGCTCAGCTTGCTCGCTTTGCTTTGCTTAGCCCAGGACACCAGCTCCTGAGATAATGGGGCCGCCATACTCAAGATGAGTCTTTTTATCTCAATGAAACTTTCCATTAACGCTGTTAGAGGTAACAAGTATGTTTCCATGGTGATCCTGGTACATCGATGGGGAATATTAACCAGCACACCTGGGAAGCTCTTGACTCCCTAACAAAGTTTTGCTATAGCAAACAGCCATGGTACTCAGCTATAGATTTTAATTTATATATTAGTGAAAAGAAGGACCAGGTTTCTTCATATTTTATTGGTGCTGGTTGCTAGGTGCTAATAAGTATGTTTTCACATTAGCCTTTGGACAAGTTATTAATTTATATTCTATCTTTGTTTTTAAAAAATCCAGACTACCTCCTGCTAATAACTTAATGAACTGTCAAAACTCTGCCCATTTTGTTAGTGCAGATGAGCTATAATGAATATTTTAAGCCTCATCTATCATTTACTTAAATATTTTATTATCTCTTTATTTGCAGAAGAACAAAACAGAAGTATTTTAGACTGTTTACATACATTCTGCAAAGACTAGTATGCAACTGTGAATTGCTGGTGTTTATTTTATCTCTGTCATTACAGGGCCATCAGGATATCAGCTATTAGCAGTTGATTGTTTAATTACACCTAATTCTACTCAGCTTCCTCATCAATCTCCCTTGTTTTCTTCTGGCCTTCTTGAGGCTGGTTACTGGCTCATAATTGTCTAAAGCTGTGCTCACTGAAGAAGTAAAAGTCTAGAGCTAAAGAGTTTTGTTTTTTGGTTTTTTTTTTTTTGGGGGGGGGGGAGGTGTTGTTGTTGTTTGTTTCTTTTAAATGGCAACTTGGCTTTAAACTTCAAGAACTTCCCAGAAGGCAACAAAATAATCATAAAGACATTGGATGATGTGTGAACCTATGAAAATGTTGTTAACTTTTTTGTGTTAAGACTTTCCTGAAATGCTTTTTTTTTTCCAGTAAACATCTGTTATCACGTAGTTTGAGAAAAGCTGGTAAAAGACAAAAGAAATAGCACTTGAGAGAGCAATCAGAAGATTCTGTTTTCAGTGAGGTGTGTGAGATTCCTGGTGTCAGGAGTTGTTATTGCTGAATATTGTGGATGTTTTTATGCTCACTAAGATGAGCATGGGATTGCCTACAATGTAGTTAAGTCAATAGGATTCAACTGCAATTCTTACTATGAAACGATAGTAAATGCAAGCCATATTAATACCAACAAGTAACTCACGGTCATTATGGTGCATGTGTGATCTGTACTTAAAAGAACTTTATAGCCATGGTCTAGAAATGGTGCTATTGGGTCTGGGAGACATTCAGTGCATGAAGTGATTGTCACCCAAACACAAGGACCTATGTTGGGTTCCTCAGAGCCTACGTAGAACCCAGCAGCTGTGGCAAGCGCCTATGGCCCTTGCCCCAGGAGGCCGGCTGTTAGATCCCGGGGCTCTCAGGCCATATGGTTTACATAATGGGTGAGCTCCAGGCTCAGTGACGCATCCTCAAAAAATAAGGTAGGGATTGATGAGGAAAGCCACATGACATTGATTTCTGACTGCTATTGCACAGGTACACACATGGTGACACCACACACAAATACACACACACTAAGAAATGATGCTCTTGATCTTACTTTACTCAAAACATTACTACAACAACAGATAAAAAAAAATTCTCCTGTTTCAGTTCCTGAGTGTAAAGCGGGGAAACAAACAAAAAAGAGGTTCACTTCAAAAGTGGTTTCAAGAGGAAGTAAATTCTCAACGTGCAAAAAGTGATTGCTTGGTAAAGAGTGGAGTTTGTTTGAGGGAGAACTGGTTTTACAGGTTGCAGTGACTGAGTAGAATTTTTTCTTGCGCGGGGTGGGGTGGGGGGTGGGGGAGGAGGTGGGGGGAGAAGGCAAGCAACACACACTCATGCCAACGTGTGCACAGATACACTCTCACACACATACACACACTCACACACACCGATACACTCACACGTACATACACACACCATAAACACACACACTCACACATACACACATACACCACCACCAACAACAACCACAAGAAGAACAACAGCAACTACATTACATGCTATCATCAAGACAACCCAGAACTTAATTCATATAGTACATATTTAGTCTTTGGCAAGTTATTTTGGGCTTGTACACTCACATCAGATGTGTGTCATGTATACTCTTCTCAGAACCACCAAGAGAAATAATATTATAATTCTAATAAATAAAACGCATCTTTTTATAAATAACCCATTTACTGTGGAGAATATTATGAATATGTATTATCTGTTTATCAACCCAGTGTCCATTCCATAGGCCGAAGGTCTTCTGTAGATATGTGCAGATGGATCTACTTAAACATAGTAATCTTCTTCCTTACGGCACAATCTAAGTCATGTGGTTTCAAAACCCTGGAGCCTAAGTTAAAATTACTGGGTGGTTATTAATAGGAGTCTATTGACTGTGCTTAGAAATGCTTTATGCTAAAATGGTTCACCAAAATGCCACAGTATGTAGCAAAGAGAATAACAATTTCTACTTGATGAACCACGTAATCCCTGAATTGAACTCTTCTAACCAAAAATATATAATTTAACATCAGATTTTTGAAGCTTATTAATTAATTTTACTTCTTATCTACTGGAATAAAATTACCTTTTTTAATGGTATTCATTCTTTATTTGAAAAGCATCATAGACATCACTAAATATCACAACAGTGGGGAGAGATATTTATGTACATAATATATATTTTATAAAATATAATTTATAGTATATATAAAAATGTAACATATTTATCCAGCATAGCTTTTAATACAAATATTAATGTTTAGGCATGGTAATATATTACACTTTGTCCAATTTCTTCAGAAGTGTTACAGCGAGTCTTACTTGAAATTACTAAAGAACTATTTGTGTCCTTGAAATCAAAGGAGAGAATACTGTGTCCAAGCATTTAATGAAGTTTGTTCATTTCGTTGTTGTTATGGTTAGAGAATTGATCAGTGCATAAACACAATGAGAGAGAAGACACAGCCTCCCACCAGCACATATTTTCCAAAGTCCTAGGTGTAAAATATGATAATAAGTTATTAATCAATCTTTGTTTATCTTAGTTGGGGATATACTCTCTGTAGAATTTCTTTTGGACCTTATAGGAAAACCCTTCCAAATCGTCTGTAGGAAAATTGTACATGCGAGTAATAAGCAACATTTGTGGACTTTTCTCCTTGGCCACGTAAAAATTCCCCTTGGCTTTGGGGAGCATGAAGTCTTCGGAGAGGGTGTCAACAGTGATTTATTACAAAGCTGATTTAATTCTCCCTCGATTTAAAGGCCTTGCCTACGAATAATCACTTTCTTTGCCCCCCACCAAGATAGCTGCTTAGTCCGTGATCCTCAAGTCAGCTTCAGCCAGACCCAGCCATGCTGAGATTTCAAATGTTTACTTTGGAAATTTTTGTCTCAGGGGTTGCCTGCATGAGGTCTAATTAGTCAAGTATGGTTCTCACCCAACAAAATTTCAGTGTGAAAAGGCAAGTGTGTGTGTGTGTGTGTGTGTGTGTGTGTGTGTGTGTGTGTGTGTGTGTGTGCCTGAGCATGCTCTGTAAAGATCATTGGTATAGCTGTTATTTATGTGTGGATATTTCTGAGCAGAGGGAAGTCAGGAGCTCAGCCTTTTGTAACGTGTAATATCCGAGGACATCTTGCCCTTACTGGTTTGCTATGCTTTTGTTTAGAGACTCATAAATTGGATTAACAGAACCTGAGAGTTATTCTGAAATAACCCCATATTCTAGTTTGATTCCATTTCTGTAATAAACACCAGGGCCCAAACAACTTTCGGGAGGAAAAGGTGTATCGATGGTCATAATCCATAATTGAGGAGGCTGGAACTCAGGACAGAACTGAAGTAAAAATGGTGATGGGATGCTGCTCAGGCACTCAATCACCTTCTGGCCCACGCATGCTCAGTTAGCTTTCTTACACAGCCCAAGCTCCCCAGCCTAGGAATGGTGCTTCCCACAGTGGCCTTGGCTCCCTCACATCAAGCTAAACTCTCCCAGACATGGCCAGAGGCCACTCCAGTCTGCAGAACTCCCCAATTGAGGTTCCCTCTTCCCAGGTGATTCTAGCGTCTCTCGAGTTTACAATACAATATCATCAGCTCAGCTCACTCCAGGTAAGAGAGGGAAAACAAACCTCAGTGCAACATGAAGGCAGCTAAGAAAGATCTAAACGGACCCCGTGACACCATCTCCGATCATGCAGACCTGGCCTTCTCCATGATTTCTGTAGACAGTAAATGAAAGTGGGCAGCTCAAGCCAATGTTGTGACATTTGAGGTAATGGTATTGTCCCGTTCTTAGTGTCATAATCTTAGCATTACACAAGCTTAACCATTCAACTATGGCCCACGCCCTCTGCTCAATACCACCTGGAGACTTTTGCAGTAGATTCTGGGATACCCCCCAACCAGGCCACTCGCACATTTATTTTGGTTTTTCTACTTAAAGATTATACATTTAAAAGTAATGCACTCTGCTTTCTACATGTGCCAGTGGGGTCCTTTCAATGGCAGGAGGTATTTCGTCTCCCTTCTGAAAGCATTCTGATTTATCTAGACACCAGTGTTTCAACATCACTCACTCACCCAAGAAGGAAGTACTACCTTGAAAAATAGATATTCCTGATACTGATGAAATGTTTTATAAACACTTAAGGTCTTTTCAACAAGCAGACACTCACCAAAAGCCTAAAATAATAATGGAGCATTGGAAAAAAAAAGGTGCATCATTACTTTGGAGGCAGTGTCATTGCTATGTGTATTAAGCTATATATCTAGGAGCATTGTAAGTTTACTTTTTAAATTTTGTCTCAAAAACACTTCTTTTCACTCTTGGAACTATTAAATACTTGGGTCATGCTATCCAGTTTTGTATGGGGGACTGTGCTTTGAAGACAAAAAACTTAGCAGCATCCCTGATCTCTGGTAGTCAGACAGCCAAGGGCTACTTCTGCAACTTTCTGACAAATACATGTGTCTCTGGGAATGGCCAAATGACACTTGTAGGGCAAAGATTATATTGAGTGGAGAACAGATCATGTACAGTGACAATATTAGCTGTACCAAGTTTGTGATTGAAATAAAATATGAAATGTGGAGCCTTTAGGCCAGGATGATAGTTCTATGTTCAAATTCAGGACCACCTGTTAGACCATAGATGGGTCTTGAGAGTTATAATGAAGAATCCATGAGTGCGATGTAAAGAAAGCAGGATTAGCTACGGTTAAACAATAATATGGATATACAGGCTTGGAGAGCCAGGCAGCTGCTGAGCCTTGATAGTCCCAAGCAGAAAGCCTTAAATGATTTGTGATTACAAGGATCTAACTTTCCAACTTTGTTAAGAAGTGCCTAAATTAGAAAAATTATTTTTTCTTCTTATACACACATAGGGAAGGTCACTGAAATGCTTTTATAATAAGAGTCCATTGGAAGGACTTTTATCAAAATCTCCATCACATGGACCACTAACAAGCTGACTACTGGATAAAAAACAAAGCAAAACAAAACAAAACAAAACAAACTGAGCAAGCAGCATATACAATATCCAAGCTGTTAAGATTCTGGCTACCTAGATGTCCTCTGTCTTCATTATCTTTCTAGTTGCTTTCATTTCTGAGGTTAACGCTCTATTAGAGATGGTTTCATTCTTAAATATGAATTCACTTCTGTTAATGCCTTTATTGTCTCGAGGAGTGGTCTACCACTCAGATTATCTTTTCAGTAGCTACAGATGTTGACAGTCACAATTTCATTTCATAGCAACCACTTGTAGAACGATACTGATGCTAAGAGCCATGGACTTTGTCGCTTAACAGGTTTTGCCCTTCGGTGGTGAAATATCTGCCTTTCTTAAAGGTATCATCAGGGAGGCATTGAAACACCACACATCCCCAACAAAATAAGAAATGAGTGGCAATAAAATTTTAATTTGATTAAAAAAAAAATGAGGACAGTGGAGCTTAGACATTAATGTAAAGTATATAGGGGCATTCTTTGTTCCAAAGAAAACAACAAAGTTATGTTTCAAAAGATTAACACATCCCTCTGAAACTGCTAAATATCTAGCATAGTTTATGATATATAACCATTAAGATCAATGAAAAAGGAAAAGTTTGGTGACCGTGCAGTCTTTAAGTTCCTGCATGAGACAACATGGATGATCTGTGGTTACTGGAATGATTACTCTTTAGTCAGTGTGTTTTTGTTACAAATGATAGGAGGCACTACAAATCAGGCTAAGTGTGATGTAAAGTTGAAAGACAATTCCACATAACCAAAGGCAGAAAGATGAGACTCTTAAAGAGGCAGGACACACAGAAGATGCCCCTTCTGTGCGCCCAGAGAGACCTTGGTTGAAGATATGTTGTTTTGATTTTACAGATCTACTTCTTTATCTATCTCTGCCCCAGGGAGGTGATGAAATAAGGAAAATAAATAACCATAAGGTAGCCAACCCTGATTAACACATTTTAAACACAATTCCCATATTTAAGGTGTATGGAAAAAAATCTCTGTCTCTGTTTCTCTCTCTGTCTTTCTGTCTTTCTGTCTCTCTGTCTCTCTGTCTCTCTCTCTCTCTCTCTCCTCTCTCTCCTCTCTCTCTCTCGCTCTCTCTCTCTCTCCTTCTCTCTCTCTCTCTCCTCTCTCTCTCTCTCTCTCTCTCTCACACACACACACACACACACACACACACACACACGGAGTGGAAAGATGGCAGCAGCCAGAGGACCATAACACTAAATGATAGACAATGCATCCTAGGCGTGATAGTGAAGATACACGCACAAAATATCAACAATATGGCTGCCCAAGCAAGAACTGAATAATGACAGTAATTGGCAATGATGTTGTGGGTGGTAAAAGCTCACAAGACTCCACTCCCTAGATAAAGAGCAATAGGCAATCAAGGGCTGCTGACACAGGGACAATCCATTTTCTCCAGCATTAAGCTCTCTGATAGGTTATTCAATCTGATGTGATGAGCCTTACATGCATGCGCATATGAGCAATACTAACTGAGTTGTAGATATGTTTGCACACACATGTGACAATAATGAAGAAGTATTTGAAAGAGTGTCAGAGTGGATACGAGAGGAACTGAAGGAGGGAGAGAGAGAGACAGAGAGAGAGAGAGAGGAGAGATGACATCAATCAACTTAATACTCATCTATGAAATTCTCTAATGAATTTAAATTATTAAAAAAGCAAAAATCCTAAAACTGTTCTAAATTGCGCAGATGCCGCGCCCCATCACTCAAGAGCAGAGGCTCACATCAGCGTGTGACACAATGCATGTGCCATCCCCAAACTGTATTCTGTGAGACTGCATTCAAATTTTGGTTGACTATTAGCAAGGCTAGAAAGAATGTGAAACAGGACATGAGAGATGGGAGTCCATTATGCCACACATAATAGCACATGAGAAGCAGGCCTTCTGTTCTATTGGGGCCTGAGCTAGGGTAGCAGCCGATGCCAAGTTCTTTATGTAAAGAGGGCCACATGGTAGTTGAGTGAAATTTGATGTTGGCTTAGTTCTTTCAGACATATTTACTTTAGTAGAGGGTTATGGAAAGGTTGAATCAATAAACACTTTCTTTCCAGTCAGCAGACTTGCCAGGGACATCAGAAGTTCTGTTTCATCTGGGGCTGGGCTCCCTCTGTTAATGAAGGAATTCCGTGTGTCCTGGAGGAAAAGAATCTCACAATTGATAAATACTACTCACTAGGGACCTAGGCAGACATGCCCATGTTTTCACCTTGTTCCCCATAAGATACTGGCAAACAGGTGAATGCAAACTAAAATAGGAATCTCATTGCCTACTATTGTATTCACTTTCAATAAAATAGATATTTTTCCTTTTCTTTTACTTATGCTCCATTATTTATTCACTGTATTAAAACACGTTATGATAATTTCTGTAAACTTACAGCCCTATCTCATGCATGGATTTTTGTCTTTCAGCTGAGATTTTTTTCCCGTTCAATTTTCCGTACAAGGCATTTGTAGAATAGTAAACTAAAATCTTCGAAGTAGCATTATTTTGCTACGTATTTCTGTTTTCTTTTTAAGTTACTCAGTGAATTGGGAGTTAGAAGACCAGAAAATTATCATGGAAATTAAAAGTACAGGATGAAGTGTAAGGACTTTATCTTTTTAAGTGCAACTATCAGGCCAAGAATTAAGCAATAAGATCAATACATCAAATGAAGCATATTTTCAAATTCCCTATGTTCTTATTCTCCCTCTTTCCTATTGAGTAGGGAGGGAGAATGACAAAAAAAAAAAAAAAAAAAAGTACTTCTATCACCTAAAATCCTGGCGTCACATATAAACACAAAGCAAGCTTAGCCTCTTCTTGTCTCCTGTTGTCATGGATACCTGCTGTAATGAACCGGTGTTAACTAAAGCCACTAAACAGAGAAGCTGCAAGGAAGACAATTGTATGTGCACAGGTTGTTGTTAAAGAACTTTACCTCTTACATCTTTGACATTGGGTATCCATTATCAGGCCCAGCAGCTTGGCTTTCTGTAGACAGAGGCTTTCCGACACCTCCCTGGACCTGGTCCAGCTTGACTATAATAAGGTGTTTATTTTATTTCTTCTCTTGTTTTGCTTGTTCGGTCCCCACATCACACAGGTGCGCATCAAGCTCTATCATTTCCTCCTGTTCTTGAAATATAAGAATGTGATGGGAAGTGCTTAGCAAATTGGAAAGGGCTCAAAAGCAGGTGGGGAAGCTAAGCCGTGACACTGAGATTATCACAGCCGGTGGAACCAAACCAAGGGAAATGATCTCATCCGTGCTCTTGAGTCAGGTGACAAAGGTGCAGAGCCTGGTTTCCACACCGAGGGAGAGTCAGAGACAGATGACACATTACTAGAAAGAAACCTCTGTGGTGGTGTACAAAATGCTGCAGGTAACTAGGCTTATGCTACCAGAAGAAGAAAACACAATGGTGTTGTGTTGACCACCAGAAATACTTATACTGAAGAAGAGGGGCCTGTATAAATGGAGAAGATTTTTAGGGGTTGTTTTGTTTTTTTTATTTTATTTTATTTTATTTTATTTTTTGGGCTTGGGGAGAAGGTTAAGTTTGTTAAGTTCTTGCCTTGAAAGCCCAAGGACCAGAATTGAATCTCTAGAACCCATATGGTAAAAGTTGGTTAAGCTCGCACATGCTTGTAATCAGAGCACTGAGAAATGGAAACAAGAGGATGCCAAGGCTTGCTGACCAGCCAGCCTAGCTGAACCAGAAAACTGGAGGCCAGTGAAAGACTCTCTCAAAACAAGATGGTAAATTGGGGAGTTGACTCAGCTGGTGAAGGCCCTTGTTACCAAGCCCGATGAGCCAAGATTGATCCCCAGAACCCACACGGAAAAAGGAGAAATTGATCCCAAATGTTGTCCTG
>NW_026131925.1:0-29421 GCF_903995435.1 Acomys russatus
AATCCATTTATCCACAAATTTTGGGAATTCCTTGTTTTTAATAGCTGAGTAGTATTCCATAGTGTATATGTACCACAGTTTCTTTATCCATTCTTCTACTGAGGGACACTTAGGCTGCTTCCATGTTCTGGCTCTTATGAATAAGGCTGCTATGTACATGGTTGAGCAAATTTTCTTGTTGTGTGCTGGAGCATCTTCTGGGTATATTCCAAGGAGTGGAATAGCTGGGTCTTGAGGAAGCCCTATTCCCATTTTTCTGAGATAGCACCAGATCGATTTCCAAAGTGGCTGTATTAGTTTGCATTCCCACCAGCAATGAAGGAGTGTTCCTCTCTACCCACATCCTCGCCAGCATGTGGTGTCGCTTGAATTTTTGATCTTAGCAATTCTGATGGGTGTACGATGGAATCTCAGAGTTGTTTTGATTTGCATTTCCCTGATGACTAAGGAGGCTGAGCATTTCTTTAAGTGTTTCTCAGCCATTTGATATTCCTCTGTTGAGAATTTTCTGTTTAGTTCCCAGCCCCATTTCTCTATTGGGTTATTTGGTTTGGTGGTGTTTAATTTATTGAGTTCTTTATATATTTTGGATATTAGATCTTTGTCAGTTGTAGGGATGGTGAAGATCTTTTCCCAGTCTGTAGGCTGTTGCTTTGTTCTCTGGACAGTGTCTCCTTCCTTGCAGAAGCTTCTCAGCCTCATGAGGTCCCATTTATTAATGGTTGACATTAAGGCCTGGGCAGTTGGTGTTCTGTTCAGGAAGTTGTCTCCTGTGCCAGTATGTTCCAGGCTCTTTCCCACTTTTTCCTCTAAGTGACTTAGTGTCTCTGGTTTATGTTGAGGTCTTTAATCCACTTGGATTTGAGTTTTGTGCAAGGTGACAAATATGGGTCCAGTTGCATTTTTTTACACATAGACCTCCAGTTAGACCAGCACCATTTGCTTGAAGATGCTATCCTCTTTTCATTGAATGGATTTGGCTTCTTTGTAAAAAATCAATGTGACCACTATGTGTGTGGATTTATATCTGGGTCTTCGATTCGATTCCACTGATCAACCAGCCTGTTGCTGTGCCAGTACCATGCTGTTTTAATTACTATTGCTTTATAGTACAGTTTGAGATCAGGTATGGAGATTCCTCCGAGCACCTTTTATTGTACAAGATTGTTTTAGCTATTCTGGGTTTTTTGTTTTTCATATGAAGTTCAGAATTGAACTTTCAATGTCTTTAAAAATTGTGTAGATATTTTAATAGGGATTGCATTGAATCTGTAGATTGCTTTTGGTAGGATGGCCATTTTTACTATGTTAATTCTCCTGATCCATGAGCAAGGAAGATCATTTCATCTTCTCAGGTCATCTTCAATCTCTTTCTTCAGAGTTTTGAATTTTTTTTCAAACAAGTCCTTCACTTGCTTAGTTAGAGTACCTCGTAGATATTTTATATTGCTTGTGGCTAATGTGAAGGGTGTGGTTTTCCTAATTTCTTCCTCTGCAAGCTTGTCATTTGTGTATAGGAAGGCTACAGACTTTTTTGAGTTAACTTTGTATCCAGCCAATTTGCTGAAGGTGTTTATCAGCTTTAGGAGTTCTCTGGTGGAATTTTGAGGGTCACTTATGTACACTATCATATCATCTGCAAAGAGGGATAATTTGACTTCTCCTTTCCCATTTGGATACCCTTGATCTCCTTTTGTTGTCTTATTGCTCTGGCTAGAACTTCGAGTACTATATTGAAGAGATATGGAGAGAGTGGGCAAGCCTTGCCTTGTTCCCGATTTTAGAGGAATTTCCTTGAGTATCTCACCATTTACTTTGATTTTGGCTATTGGCTTGCTGTATATAGCCTTTATTATGTTGAGGGAAAGTGCCTTGTATCCCCGATCTCTCTAAAACTTTAAACATGAATGGGTGGTGAATTTTATCAAATGCTTTCTCTGCATCCAAGGAGATGATCATGTGGTTTTTTTATTTTCAGTTTGTTTATATGGTGGATTACAATGATGGATTTCCATATATAAAACCACCCCTGCATGCCTGGAATGAAGCCTCCTTGGTCATGATGAATGATATCTTTGATGTGTTCTTATATTTGTTTTGCAAGTATTTTATTTAGTATTTTGCATCGATGTTCATAAGAGAAATTGGTCTGAAATTCTCTTTCTTTGTGAGTCTTTGTGAGGTTTAGGTCAATGTGACTATGGTCCCATAGAATGAATTTGGTAATGTTCCATCCATTTCTATCTTTTGGAGTAGCTTGAATAGTATTGGTATTAGCTGGCCCTTGAAGGTCTGGTAGAATTTTGCACTGAAACCATCTGGACCCTGGGCTTGTTTTGGTTGGGAGACTATCAATGATTGCTTCTATTTCTGTAGGGGAAATGGGACTATTTAGCTTGTTTATGTGTTCTTCACTGAACATTGGCAAGTGAAATTGATCAAGAAAATCATCCATTTCCCTTAGATTTTAAATTTTGTGGCGTATATGCCTTCAAAGTAGGATCTTATAATTCTTTGTATTTCTTCAGTGTCTGTTGTTATGTCTCCCTTTTCATTTCTGATTTTGTTGATTTCAATACTGTCTCTATGCCTTTTAGTTAGTTTGACTAACGGTCTGTCTATCTTGTTGATTTTCTCAAAGAACAAGCTCTTGGTTTTGTTGATTCTTTGGATGGTTTTCTTAGTTTCTAGTTTGTTAATTTCAGTCCTAAGTTTGATTTTTTCCAGACGTCTACTACTCTTCTGTGTTTCTGCTTCTTTTTTTTCTAGGGCTTCCAGTTGTGTCAGTTAAGATGCTATGTGCGATGTTTCCAATTTCTTTTTAAAGGCACTTAGTGCTATGAATTTTCCTCTTAGCACTGCTTTCAATGTATCCCACAAATTTGGGTATCTTGTCTCTTCATTTTCATTGAATTTCAGAAATCCTTGTTTATTTCTTTATTTCTTCCCTGACCCAGGTGTCATTTAGCAGAGAGTTGTTTAGTTTCCAGGTAAGTATAGGCTTTTTGTTATTTCTGTGTTCTTGAATTGCAGCCTAAGACTATGGTGATCTGATAGGATACAAGGTATTATTTCAATCCTCTTTTATCTTATTGAGGCTTGCTTTGTGACCTACAATGTGATCAATTTTGGAGAAGGTTACCATGGGGTGCAGAGAAGAAGGTATATTGTTTCATGTTTGGGTGAAAGGTTCTATAGATATCTGTTAGATCCATTTGACCCATGGCATGGTTAATGATGTTATTTCTCGGCTTAGTTTCTGTTTCAATGACTTATCCTTCACTGAGAGTGGGGTGTTGAAGTCTCCCAGTATTATTGTGTAGGGATCGATGTGTGGTTTAAGCTTTTTTAAGCAGATCTTTTACCAATGTGGATGCCCTTGTATTGGGAGCATAGATGTTCAGAATTGTGATGTCATCTTGGTTGACTTTACCTTGGTAGGTATGAAGTGTCCTTCCTCATCCCTTTTGATTAATTTTGGTTGAAAGTCTATTTGGTTCGATACTTAAAATGGCTACGCCTGCCTGCGTCTTGTGACCATTTGCTTGGAATATTTTTTCCGACCATTCACCCTGAGGTAATGCCTATCATTATGGGTGAGATGTGTTTTTCCTGAATGCAGAAGAATGTTGGATCTTGTGTATGCACCCATTCAGTTAGTCTGTGTCTTTTCATTGGAGAATTGGGACCATTGATGTTGAGAGATATTAATGACCAGTGACTGTTAAGAGTTTTAATTTTGATGTTGATTCCAGTCGAGCATTTGTGTAGTTGTGGTTTTGCCATGGGATAGTTATCTATTTCCTGGGTAGTTTTGGTTGTAGCTTGACCCTTTGGGATGGAGTTTTCAAAAATATGGAACGCTTCACGAATTTGCGTGTCATCCTTGCGCAGGGGCCATGCTAATCTTCTCTGTATCGTTCCAATTTTAGTATATGTGCTGCCGAAGCGAGCACAGCCATCCTGTTTTCATGTGGAAATTTATGCTACACTTTTTTGTTCTCCACTATTATTTTTGTGTTACTGGTTTAATTTGCTGATGAAATCTTAATATATACGTTCTTCCACTTAGTTCATTCAAATATTTGATTAATTTTACAACAGTATCCAAAAACAGTATCAATTATGCGTGTTATGACAAGATTTGATATTTAATATAGAAATTTTATGTCAATATATACACTTTTCTGGTGTCCTTAAAGGAATTTCATAATAGTGTCATGCTTTCTTTTCGTATATGTTTTTATTCTCAAGAAATCTGATTTCTTTGCATTTGATATGACTTTTCATAATGATTATTCTATACCTGGTCAAGGCATAATGAGCTACATACAAAGTTATTAAGAACACAGGACCTCATTTTATAACCCAATGCCAAATGTCAGCAAGAAAAAACAATTTTCTATCAGTATATAAAACCACTCTTGGAATTATGGTGATATCAAATGTGCAAATGTTGCTAATTCTAGTGACTGTGCTTATTTCTCGGTTTTATTCTAAACATCTAAGCCACCTTTATCCTTTAACTCCTTCACAGTACATCACCTTTTTTAAACTGGTATATGTTGATGTGTTTCTAAAATACATTAAAAGTGATTTATTTTAATTATTTGCCTATGTTCAATAGTAAATCAAATCTATAATATTCTTTATTATATATTTTTCTTGCTTTGTTATCAGTGTAATGCTAGCTTTGGAAAAAAGTTCTCTAATTATAGAATAACTTGAGAATAACTAATTCTTATTCTTTTCAAAGATCTTCTAGAGGGGCTAGTGAGATGATTTAGTAGTTAAGAGCACTGGCTGATCTTCAACAACAGTAGAATTTGATTCCCAACACACATATGATGTTTCTACTACCTATCTTGAGACTGTCAGAACACCAATGAAGCACAAAGGCCTGAGAAACACAGCAAGTTTTGGAAACCCAGCCAATGCCATGGACAACCAGATGGCAAAGTCTAGTTTAGGAACACAATCAACAAAACCAGGTCAATATGGCTTGACCAAAACAAAAAAAAAGAGAGACACTGGTATGGTAATGTAGCTGAAACACAAAGAAAGTGACCTTAAATCTATGCCTATGAAATTGTTAGAGGCTTTTAAACAATAAATGAATAAAAGTCTCAATGAAATACAAGAAAATACAATCTAATAAATAGAGGCCATCAAAGACCTACAGAAAAATACAGTCAGACAGGTGAAGGAAATTAATAAAATGGCTCAGGACATTAAAATGGAAATAGAACCAATTAAGAAAGCACAAATCTGAAAATCCTGGAGATGGAAGTTTTAAAAAGAGAACAGGAGTCACAGGGAAGCATGAACAACAGAATAAAAGAAATGAAGGACAGAATCTCAGGCATGGAAGATACAATTGAAGAAAGTGATACATCTGTCAAAGAAAATATTAAATACAAAAAAATCCTCACAAGAAAACCTCCAAGAATAAAGGACAGCAGCAAAAGATGAGATCTAAGAATAATTGGAATAGAAGAAATATTCTAGACACCAAGGACCAGACATTTTTTCAAGAAAACCTTAGAAAAAATTTACCCCACTTAAAGAAAGAGATATCCTTAAACATGCAAGAGGCTTACAAAATACCAAGTATACTAGACCAGAAAAGGAATTGCAATTGCCTCATAATAATCAAAATATTAAATCTAGAGAACAAAGAGAAAATATTCAAGTTGGCAAGGGAAAAAGACAATGTAGCATATAAAGGCAGACCTATCAGACTCAAACCTGACTTCTCAACAGGGAATATGAAAGCCAGAAGGGGCCTGAAAGATGTTACACAAAAACTGAGAGACCATACATGTTATCCCAGACTACTATTATCAGCCAAGCTTTCAATCACGATAGAGGGAGAAAAATCACCTATTCCATGACCAAACAAACTTTAAACTGTACCTATGCACAAAGCCTTTCTACAGAAGATAATAGAAGAAAAACTCCAACCCAACAAGGTCGACTTGATCCAAAAAAACAGAGGATAGAAATAACTTCATAACAGCAAAACCAAGAGAAGACAAGGATATAAACATATTATCACTATCAATACCACAGTAAAAGGAACTAAGAACCATTGCATAATAAAATCTATCAACATCAATGGACACAAGTCTCCAATAAAAAGACATGGGACAAAAGAATGTATATTTAAACAGAATCTGTCATTCTGAGCATACAAGAAATATGCGCCATCAACAAAGAGAGAAATTACATCAAAGTAAGGATATGGAAAAAGGTTTTCCAAACAAACAAAGAAGCAAGCTAAAATAGCCATGTTGATAGCTAATAAAGTAGATGTCAACCAATAATAAACAAAATAGATGGGAAAGAACACATCATTCTCATAAGAGAAAAATTTCACCAAGAGAGGATCTCAATCCTGAACATCTATGCTCCCAAATACAAGCGTACCCACAGTTGTAAAAGAAATACAATTAAAGTTTAAATCACACACTGATTCCCACACATCAATAGTGGGAGACGGCAATATCCCAGTTATACCAATAGACGGATCATTGAAACAGAAACTAAGATTTTGGAGAGATGATTAAGAGGTCAAGAGCAGTGTCTGTTCTTCCAACGGTCCTGAGTTCAATTCCCAGCAACCACATAGTGGCTCACAGCCATCTATAAGGAGATCTAGTATCCTCTTCTGTCAGGCAGGCATACATACATCCAGGATACTGAACAAATAATAAACAAATAAATTTAAAAAAACAGAAACTAAATAGAGAAATAATAAAACTAACAGAGGTCATGAGTCATATGGGCCTAGTAAATGTCTATACCCAAATGTCTCACCCAAACACAAAAGAGAATACTTTTTTCTCAGCATCACACAAAATCGTCTCCAAAATCAACCGTATAGTCAGTCACAATACAAACTATAATTAATACAAGAAAATTGAATTGATCTATTCTTTATCAGATCACCATGGATTAATGGTAGACATCAACAACAACAGAAACAATGAAAAGACTGCACAATCATGGAAGCTGAAAAACACCTGGCTCAATGATCACCGAGTCATGGAAGAAATAAAGAAATTAAAGACTTCTATAATTATATTAAAATAAAGGAAGAACATACACAAACTTTTAGGACATCATGAAAGCAATTCTACAGGGAAAGTTCATAGCACTAAGTGCCTTCCTAAAAAAATTGGAGAGAGAGATGAGAGATGGCTCAGAGATTAAGCGCACTGACTGTTCTTCCACAAGTCCTGAGTTCAATGCCTATCAACCATATTGTAGTTCACAGCCATCTATTATGTGATCTGATGCACTTTTACGGCCTGCAGGTGCAGAGGACTGTATTCATAATGACAAATAAATAAATCTTTTTTACAAAAGAAATTGGACAGAGATCCCAAGGAGGCCTGTGTCTAGCCTGAGCAACACTCAGATTAGAGCCCGCTTTGCTACTGACTCCATCTCTCTGACCCACCTAGGACATAGACAGCAGTTATCCACCAGAGCCAGCAGAGCAGAGCTGTTGGCAGGACACATACCCCTTTGCCCTACATCCTGAGGAGGCCCATGTCAGGTGAGCAACAGGCAGAACAAAGCCCTCACTATTGCTGACTTCATCTGCTTGACCCACCTGGGACACAGAGAGCAGAGAGAAAATAGAGCAAGCAGAGGTGATCTGTTTATGAGATCAAAGCTGCATTGTCCCTCATACCAAAGAGACATGCATGTGGTCCTAGCAACATTCAGGTTACAACTCTCTCTGGTGATTCCATCTGCCTGACCCAATAGGAACACAAATAGCATTGAGACATCTGAGCCAGTAAATGTGAGCAGCACTTGGACCCAACCTCCATTTTCTGTCATCATGAGGAGACCTGTCAGGCCAAGGAACATTTACCTTTGAGCTCTCTCTGCTGATGACTCATGACCTGCCAAACACACCTGGGACAAGAACAGCACAGGGAACACCAGGCCTGCTAACTATAGAGACAACTTGATGGCTAAAGGTCAGCATAATAACAAAACGAACATAACCCAAGGTGATGTGACAACACAGAAAACCAGCTTCCCTACTACAAAAAGCCCAGAAGATACTGTTACACATGAAGCGCAAGAAAATGACTCCAAATCTGAGCTTATGAAAATGAAAAGAACTTAAAGGAGGAGAAGAAATACAGGAAAAATGCACTGAATAGATGAAGGAGCTGAATAAACCCATAAAGAAATGCAGAAAAATACAGTAAAAAGAGAGAAGAAAAAAGTATAACAGGTCAAGATCTAGAAATGAAACTAAAAGCAATAAAGAAAACACAATCAAAGGTAATCTGGAGAAGGAATACCTAGGGAAGAGAACAGGAACAACAGATACATGTATTGCCAACATAACGCATGCTATGGAAGAAAAAAAAATCTCAGTTGTAAAAATCTCAATGTACAATTGAAGAGACTGAAACATCAGTAAAAGAAAATGTTAAATCTAAAAAGTTCATGACAAAAAAATTCCAAGAAAGCTGGGACACTATGAAAAGACCAAACCTAAGAATGATAGTATTAGAAGAAGGGGCTGGAGAGATTGCTCAGCCGTTAAAGGCTAGGCTCACAACCATAAATATAAGAAGAAGGAGAAGACTCCCAGCTCCAAAACCCAGAAAATTTTTTCAACAAAAGCATAGAAAAAAATTTTGTCAACCTAAAGAAATAAATGCCTAGAAACATACAAGATGCTTAAAGAAGACCACATAGATTGGAACAGATAATAATATCTTTGTATGGAATAATAATAAAATACTAAGTCTATGGGGCAAATAAATAATATTAAAATCTACAAGGGAACAAGTAACTTACAATGGCATACCTATCAAAATTACACTCAACTTCTCAACAGACACTCTAAAAGCTAGAAAGATCTGAACAGATATCTTGCAGCCCATGGATGCCAACCTAGACTGCTATTCCCAGCAAAACTTTGAATCACCAGAAATGGAGAAAACAGGGTATTTCATGAAAAACACAAAGTTTAAACAGCACATAGGCACAAATTAAACCCTACAGAATACTTTAAGGAAAACTTAAACTCAAGGAAGCTAAAGACAACCAGGAAAACAAAACAAAACAAAATATATCAATGACACCACATCCACAAAACCAAAAGAAAGGAAGCACTTACACATACCCTACCAGCATCATCAAAATAACAGGAATTAATAACTAGTGGTTATTAATATCACTCAGCATCAGTGGCCTCAACTCTCCAAACACACCTCAGCAAAACAAATAGACATTACCTCAGAGAAAGGGGCTGGGAAAAGGTTTTCAAAACAAACAGACCCAAGACATAAGCTGCAGTGAACATTCTAATACCTAATAAAAGATATTTTCAACCAAAATTAATCAAAAGAGATGAGGGGGATGCTTCATTTTTATCAATAGAAAAATGCACCAAGATGATGCCTCAATTCAAAACATCTATGCACTAAAGGCAAGGCTACCCGCATTCATAAAAGAAACATTAATGAGGCTTAATTGAACTGAATACATTAGTACTGGGAGACTTAAACACCTCACTCTCACCAATGCACAGATCAAGACAGAAACTAAATGAAGAAATAAGGAAACTAACAGACAGCATGAATCACCTAAAAACAAAGAATATAACTTGCTTTCAGCACCCCCAATGGAGCCTTCTCAAAAATCAACCATATACTTACTCACAGAGCAAGCTTCAACAGATACAAGGAGATTGACATGACCACTTGAGTCTTATCAGAACACCATGGATTACAGCTGGAACCCAAAAACAGAAACAACAGAAACCCAAAAGGCCCATGGAATCTGTAAAACTCTCTAGTTGATGGACTCTGGGTCCAGGAGGAATAAAGAAATTAAAGATTTTCTCAAATTCAATTAAAACTGAAAGCACAACATACCCAAAGCCATCAGAAACAATGAAAGCATTGCTAAGAGGAAAGTTCATAGCATTAAGCACCTGCATAAAGAAGGGAGAGATTCCATATTAGCAGATTAACAGCACACCTGAAAGCCCTAGAGCAAAAAGAAGCAGACACAGCAAAGAGGAGGAGGGAGACTGGAAATAATCAAAATTGGGGCTGAAGTCAATGAATTAGAAACAAAAACAATACAAAGAATCAGTGAAATCAAGAACTGTTTTTTTGAGAAAATAAGCAAGATAGACAAACCCTTACCCAAACTAACTAAAAGAAAGAGGGAGTATATCCAAATTAACAAAATCATAAATGGAAAGATAGACATAAAAGCAAACACTAAGAAAACACAAAGAATTATGAAGTGTTAGTTCAATAGCCTGTATTCTGTAACACTGGAAAACGTAAAGGAAATGGATACTTTTCTTGATAAATTTCATGTACTAAAGCTGAATCAAAGTCAGGTAAACAGTTTAAAAGTCCAATAACCCCTAAGGAAACAGAGGCAGTCATCAACAATCTTCCCTCTGCTCTCCCCCCACCAAAAAAGAACCCCAGGGCCAGATGATTTTCATGCAGATTTCTACCTGACATTCAAAGAAGAACTAATACCAGTATTCCTCAATGATTCCATGAAATAGAAATAGAAGGAACATTGCCAAAATCATTCTATGAAGTCACTGTCACCGTGATACCTAAAGCACAGAAAGACTCAAGAAAGAACTGGGAATAGGGCTTCCTCAAGACCCAGCTATTCCAGTCCTTGGAATATACCTAGAAGATGCTCCATCACACAACAAGGACATATGCTCAACCATGTTCATAGCAGTGTTATTTATAATACCCAGAACCAGGACACAGCCTAAATATCCCTCAGTTAATGAATGAATAAAGAAACTGTGGTATATTTTCACCATGGAATACTACTCAGCTATTAAAAACAAGGAAATCCCAAAATTTGTGGACAAATGGGTGAAACTAAAAATGATCATACTGAGTGAGTTAACCCAGAAGCAGAAAGACTCACATGGTATATACTCACTTATAGTTGGACACTAACCCAAAAAGCATGTCCCATGGAAGTCTTCACTTACCAGGGGTAGATGTGAGCACCTCCTATTGGGACTCTAGATGAGAGAAGTATGGGATAATGAGGAAACAGAAGGATCCAGAGGGTCCTAGAAACCTATAAGAAAAACATCATTATAGGCAGACCTGTGTCTATGGGGGTATGCTCAAAGTAGTGAACTAACCAAGGACAACACATGCAGCAAACTTCAACTCCCTACTCAGATTTTTCCAATGCACAGATGATTCTCCACAGTTGAGTGGAAAGCAGAGACTGATTCTGACACAAACTCTGGTGCCCGATATTTGACCACTTCCCTTCGGGGAAGGTATGGTAGCACTTAGAGAAAAAAAATAAGCAGGCTACCAAGATGAGACTTGATAGCCTAAGACCATATGTTGTAACTCTGCCTTTTAGTTAGTTTGGCTTAGGATTTTTCTCTCTTGTTAATTTTTCATTGTTTTGCTGGTTCATTGTTTCTAATTTATTGATTTCAGCTCTGTGTTTGATTATCTCCTGTGTTCTAGTCAACCTGAGTGTATTTGTTTCTTTTTGTTCTGCAGTATTCAGCTATGATTTGAATGGCTACTATGAGATCACTTCAATTTCCATATAAAGGCATTTAGTGATATAAACATTTCCTTAGCACTGCTTTCATTGTGTCACATAGGTTTGAGTATGATATACACTCATTTTTGTGAATTCTAGGAAGTGTTTAATTTCTTTATTTATTTCTTCATTGACTCAATTCTTATTGAGTAGAGATGTTTGGTTTCTATGAGTTGGTAGACTTTCTGTTGTTTCTGTTTTGGTTGAAATCCAGTTTTAAGCCATGGTGGTCTGATAAAAGAGGTTATCCATTTTCTTGTATCTGTTGATGTTTGCTATCTGGACATCTATATTGGCAGTTTTGTAGAATATTCTTTGAGGTGTTGAGAAGACTGTATCTTCTTTTGTGTGCTGAATGTAATGTTGTAGATATCCGTTAAGTCCATCTGATTCCTAACATCTGTTTAATTATTTCTCCATTTAGTTTCTGTATCGATAATCGGTTCATTGGTGAGAGAAGCATGCTGAAGTTTTCTAATGTTAATGTGTAGGGTTCAATGTGTGATTTAAGATTTAGTATTTTTCTTGCTTTGGGGGCATAGTTGTTCAGAGTGGAAACATCAGTTACTTTGGGGTAATATGTACTTTTTTGCTAAGGTGTGTTTCTTGTGTGCATCAGGCTGGTGGGTACTGTTGTCTATCCACTCTATTAACTTTTTATTGGGAAAATGAGTGTATTGATGTTGAGATATAGTAATGACCAATAATTATTAATTCTTGTTAGTTTAATGATGATCATGCTGTGTAAGTGTGACTGTTTGAGTGTGTGTGCTTCCTTTCCATTTTTACTGGTGTATAACTATTTCCTATGTTTTGTTGGATGCAGTTAGCCTCCTGTATTTGGAGTTTTCATTCTCATCTTTTCTGTAGGGCTGGGTTTGTTGCTAGATATTGTTTCAATTTAGTTTTGTCTTGAAATATCTTCTTTCCTTCATCTATGGTGGTTAAGAGTTTTTCTGGTTATTGTAATATTCAGATGAAATTCTGAGAGTTCAGCCTTTGTATGTTGGTAACATTGCCCGTGGCAGCTTTTAATATTCGTTCTTTCTTTTGTAGATTTAGTGTTTTGATTATTGTGTGCCAAGAGGATTTTCTTTTCTGGTCCAATTGAAGTGGTGCTCTGTAAGCTTATGGTGTACTTTCAGGCTTTATATTCTCCATTTTGGAAAATTTTTCTTTTATGACTTTCTTGATAATAATTTTTGTTCCATGGACCTGGACATCTTCATATTCTTTATTCCTATTTCTCTTAGGTTGGATCTGTACATAGCATCCCAGATTTCCTGGAAGATTTGTGTCAGAAACTTTTTAGATTTAGAATTTTCTTTGTCTTGTGTATCAATTTATTCTTTTTCTTTTTTTATTAGAATTTATTTCATTTATACATATACATTTATACATATACATTTATATTATTACACGTATATAAAATAAACTACTTATATCAAGAATAACCATAACACAATCAGCAATTACATAAATGTTACATTCTTAGTGTTTTGGCTATTTGTATTTCACAGTCTTGAGGAAAACATGTTTCCTATCTTGGTGCATCTAAATTTCCTAATATAATCAGTATCTATCATATCTCATAATTATCAACTTAAAACATCTATCTAGACCTAAAATCATCTTAACCCCTAAACAACTAAGCTGCATTGTAAAACTAAGCTCCCTGGTCTTCAACTCCATATGAGGCTTGAGAAGGAATAAAATTGATTATCTGGGTATATGAGATGTGCAGCTTAGTACCTTTCCAAATGAGAAGATGATAGCAGAGGGGATTTGCTAACAGAATGGTCACCCAAAACCCTCTATAACATTGGAGCATCATCTTCAACCTTCTGGCCTGATATATCTGACAGACATATTTGTGAGGAAGGAACTATGAAGGACTCGTGTATCCTGTCTTGACAGAGTTTGGCTGTAGACTCAGCCTGCATCCAACTTTGCCCTTTTTTAGGCAGAATTCTGTCTGTGGTAGAAAAGAGGACATTTTCCCAGTGGCCTGTTTGCCAAATTTGAAGCCATCTCAATAAGTAGGTACTTTGATGCTCACCATCCTCTTTGAGTTAGGCTGGGTGTTGCCAGGAGTTAACCTCTCTCATTGTCAGTGAATCTTTAAAATAATTAAAACGTTTTAAATGGCATATTGTGTATGCCTCTGAGGTCTTTGAAGACCTTGTCCAACTGTTTTATATATTTTCCTACTTTCTTTTTAATCTTCACATTATTGAGAGGCTGTATATGGTTTGTGTAACAACTGAAGACTTTTTGTCACTATACTACCTGATATTGGCCTAAGGTTTCCTTGCAATGTTTCTAGACTCCAAGAGCCCAACCTGGGCATAGGGAATGATTTTTTAGCCTCTCAAAAAACTGGAAATTCATAATCCACATAGTCATCATTACTATAGCTGCCAGCTTCTTAAAACTGATGAAAGACTTATGTTGGTAGGGCGTGCCAATCCCTCCTGGCAAAATTGCCTCTATGACATTGTAATCACCAGAAACATTTACTATATTTATATTTCATGGGGAACAATTCATCACATAGAACAGACCCTGATGTTAAATAGATATGAACCCTCTTGAAATTGCCTGGCATAAAACATGACAAATACAAATCTTGTTTGGGAGTATTTCCTTCCTACATGGAATGTCATAGGGCCACAGGTGATATTTACTACCTAAGTGATGTACCCAAAGTTACTGCTCTTACCCAAAATAAAAAGAATCAATGAGAGAAAAGACCATCTCCCTGTTTTTTACTATCACAAGCATAGTCTGCCAATGCTTAGGAACCATTTAAACAAGCCCATTTAAAAACACTGCCTCTTCTTTGCCAACCAAGTCTGAGATTCAGGGCCTGAAAGCCATCCCTACCTCACATCTCATGAAATGCTACTCAGGAGGAGTGTTTGTCATCACAATGAGAATGAGTAGATAAATAATGAACGAATAATTTAGTGAGACTAGGGGAATTTTGAAAGTTCGACCTCATGTTTCTAGTGTGAGTTGAAACTGAGGGCTCCAGTGTCGAATGCAGGATACAGCTTCTTTATTTGGCAAATGTATGCATAACTTTTGCTCCACCAAACCTCACATCAAATATTATGTATGTACATGAGTAAGCAAAACACTTAGACACTTGTCTGTATTGTTTATTTCATAATATACAAGATATGATATCAAATTTAATGGCCTTAACAGATGGGCAAATAAAGAACATATCATCCAAAATTGTATGATTTTACCTTCACATATACATAATCATTTTTCTATTTGCAAAACATTAGAATTTTTAAAGTTTCATTAAATGTATTACTTCTTACATCTTACATATTTACAAACTTATTTTTAATAAAATAATATAACTATTATATAGATACTTTAAAATTAGTTTCTATTGATTCCAAGATGGCGTTGACCAATAAGCCACGTATCTGATCTACTCCGAGGAGACCAGGAATATAAGTGGAGCCACAGATTGCTGAACCTTGAGAACTGTAGGTGAGTGGGGCCCCAAAAGCCACAGACCAACAGGGGGCCTACCCCCCTGCGACAAGCAACATCCCGGAGGTGCTAATCGTACCCCACAAACTCTGGAATGGAATCCACATGCAAATTGCAGCTGGCATATAAGGCACAGACTCACTGTTTGGGGAGGGGATTTTCCAGAGCCCCCAGCCAGAGGAGTCTCAATGAAGAGGGGGAATCTGCCCTAAGATTCCTCATTCCACACCACCCCAAAATGCGGAAGTCACCCGCCTAGGCCAAGTGAAAACACAGGAGGTGGGACCCAACAGAGACAGCTAAAGTGGGATTGCAGCTCACTGGCCATCTGGGGCCCAACCTAACACTGATCAGAGCAGACTGAGCCTGCAAACAGCAGCAGTGAGAAGACAGCTTGGACTGCTTCCACAGGCCTATCAGGAGATGTGGGTCTTGCCTAGAGTGATAGCGGAGCATCATAGCCCGGTGGGAAGACCTGGTTCCGCGGGCGACCGCCAGAGCTCTGCAACCCTACTGTTCCCAGCCACCCAGCAACAAGGCACTGGCCCTGCACTCCCCGAATGAGAAAGCCTAGCAGAGCACCTGGCCTGAGCAAGGCAGGCACTCTCACGTTATCGGGAGATGAAACATGGGTCTTGCTTGCAGTGTCTAATTGCTGATCTAGAGCGATCTTGGTCCCTCCAGACATATAGTTAAGGGAGAGGCTGGACACTTCTACAGGGTATAGAGACAGAGCTAAAAGACAGCTACACCCCAGAAGATCTGATCTACCTGGGGTCTTGACTACAAAGCCACAGGAAGGACAGGCAGCTGGGATCAACCTATACAACCAGAACGTTTGTGTGCTGACCTTATTCTAGGTCCCAAAACTGCCGATCTGAATTACAGCAGTAAAGTCCAAACAGAAATCTATTTTGGCTGACTCAGCCTGGAGCCCACGGTGCAGAGGAAAATCACCAGGAGTGAAACCGGATCACCTGCCTGTTCCACAGAAATACTCCCTGATCCCCACAGGCAAGAGCACCTGACCTATAATCAGTCTTCAATTATCCACTCTCAACCAGCAAAAGGTCACTACAAAATACCTTCCAACATCAGAGCCATCAAAATTACAAGAGGACAGTGAAAGAACGCTAACAAAAACCAAAACAGTTTGGCATCTCCAGATCCCAGCATTCCCAATGAAAACAACCTGGAGAACCTAACAGCAATGGATAGTCAAGAAAATGACCTCAAGTCCTTAGTAAAGAAGATGATAATGGAAGAAACAAATAAAATCTGTAAACAAATGCAGGAGGAGGCAAACAAGAGGGCTGAAGAGTTAAAGAGTCATATAAAGAAGCACTTGAAGAATTTCAGAAAAATATAAATAACCAGAGGAAGGAAATCATTAAAACTGTTCAAGACATGAAGAGAAAAATGGAAGCTATGATACAGGAATACACAGAAGAAAAACGTGATCAAGAGGAACCAGAGAAGAAAGCAAGCATCTCAGAGGTGGCCTTATCTAACAGATTGCAAGAAATGGAAGAACGAATATCAGGACTTGAAGATACAATCGCAGAACTGGAAACATCCATCAAGTGAAATGATAAATCTGAAAAGTTCCTGACACAGAACATTCAAGAAATAAAAGACAACATGAAAAGATAAAACTTGAGAATAATAGGGAGTTAAAAAAGAGAAGGCAACCAACTCTACAGCCCAGAAAAAATCGTTAATAGAACAATAGAAGAAAATTTCCCCAATTTGAAGAAGAAGATGCATATGAGCATACAAGAAGCCTACAGAACACCAAATAAAATAGACCTGAAAAGAAAATCTTCCCGCCACATAATAATAACAGAAAATATACAGAACAAGGAAAAAATATTAAAAGTGGCAAGAGAAAAAGCCCAAGTAACAAATGAAGGCAAACCTATCAGAATTACTCCTGACTTCTCAGCAGAGACCATGAAAGCCAGCAGGGCCTGTTCAGAGGTTCTACAAACCCTAAGAGATCACAGATACCAGACAAGACTACTATATCCAGTGAAATTATCAATAACCATTGACAGAGAAGACAAGATATTCCATGACAAAAACAAATTCAAACAGTACCTAGCCACAAATCTGGCATTACAGAAGTTACTAGAAGGAAAACTCCACCCCAACTGGTCAAACTACAACCAAAACTACATAGGAAATAGGTAACTATACCATTGCAAAATCACAACCTTATAAAATCTCGACTGTTACAAATGCCAAAAATGAAGGGACTTACCAATCACTGGTCATTAATATCTCTCTACATCAATGGTCTCAATTCTCCAATAAAAAGACACAGACTAACGGAGTGGATGCATAAACATGACCCAACATTCTTCTGCATTCAAGAAACACATTTCAACCACAAAGACAGACATTGCCTCAGAGTAAAAGGTTGGGGAAAAATATTCCAGGCAAATGGTCACAAGAAACAAGCTGGGGTAGGCATTCTAATATCTAATAAAATAGACTTTCAACCAAAATTAATCAAAAAGGGATGAGGATGGACACTTTGTACTTCGTCAAAGGTAAAGTCAACCAAGAAGACATTACGATTTCCAACATCTATGCTCCAAATACAAGGTATCCCACATTTGTAAAAGAGTTATTAACAAAACTTTCCCTACTCATAGATACCCAGACATTAATAGTGGGAGACTTCAACACTCCACTTTCACTCAAGGATAGGTCTTTGAATCAAAAACTAAGCCAGGAAATAACTTCATTAACCAATTTCAAGAATCATATGGATCTAACAGATATCTACAGAACTTTCCACCCAAACGCAAAGGATTATACCCTTTTCTCAGCACCCCATGGAACGTTCTCTAAAATTGATCACATAGTTGGTCACGAAGCAAACCTCAGCAGATACAAGAAGATTGAAATAATACCTTGTATCTTATCAGATCACCATGGTCTAAGGCTGGACTTCAACAACAACAGAAATAACAAAAAGCATACTAAACATGGAAACTAAACAACTTTCTACTTAATGACACATGGGTCTTGGAAGAAATAAGGGAAGAAATAAAAGACTTGCTGAAATTCAATGAAAATGATGAAACAACATACCCAAATTTGTGGGACACATTGAAAGCAGTGCTAAGAGGAAAATTCATAGCACTAATTGCCTTTAAAAAGAAAATGGAATCATCACACATAAAGAACTTAACAACACATCTGGAAGCTCTAGAAAAAAAGAAGCAGAAACACCCAAGAGGAGTAGATGCCTAGAAATAATCAAACTCAGGGCTGAAATCTATAAATTAGAAACAAAGAGAACAGTCCAAAGAATCAACAAAACCAAGAGCTGGTTCTTTGAGAAAATTAACAAGATAGACAAACCGTTAGCCAATCTAAATAAAAGACAGAGAAACACTATCCAAATTAACAAAATCAGAAATGAAAAGGGAGACATAACAACAGACACCAAAGAAATACAAAGAATCATAAGATCCTACTTTGAAGGCATTTATGCTACAAAATTCGAAAATCTAAGGGAAATGGACAAATTTCTCGACCGATTCCATTTGCCAAAATTGAACCAAGACCAGATAAACAAATTAAATAGCCCTATTTCGCCTATAGAAATAGAAGCAACCACTGATAGTCTCCCAACCAAAAAAAGCCCAGGGGCAGATGGTTTCAGCACAGAATTCTTCCAGTCCTTCAAAGAGGAGCTAATCCTGATACTATTCAAGTTATTCCGAAAGGTAGAAATGGACGGAATATTACCAAATTCCTTCTATGAGGCCATAGTCACATTTATACCTAAACCCCACAAAGACCCAACAAAAAAAGAGATTTCAGACCAATTTCTATTATGAACATTGATGCAAAAATACTCAACAAAATACTCGCAAAGCAAATACAGCAGCATATCAAAGACATCATTCACCATGACCAGGTAAGATTCATTCCAGGCATGCAGGGATGGTTTAACATATAGAAATCCATCAATGTAATCCACCATATAAACAAACTGAAAGGGAAAAACCACATGATCATCTCTTTAGATGCAGAAAAATCATTTGACAATATCCAACACCCATTTATGTTCAAAGTTCTGGAGAGATCGGGAATACAAGGCACTTACCTAAATATAATAAAAGCTATATAGAGCAAACCAACAGCCAACATTAAATTAAATGGAGAGATACTCAAGGAAATCCTTCTAAAATCGAGGACCACACAAGGCTGCCCTCTGTCTCCATATCTCTTCAATGTAGTTTTTGATGCTCTAGCCAGAGCAATAAGACATCAAAAGGAGATCAAGGGGATAAAAATGGGAAAGTAGGAAGACAAATTATCCCGATTTGCAGATGGTATGACAGTGTATATAAGTGACCCCCAAAGTTCCACCAGAGAATTCCGACAGCTGACAAATACTTTCAGCAAATTGGCAGGATACAAAATAAACTAAAAAATCTCAGTAGTTATCCTGTACACAAATGACAAACAGGGAGAAGAAAAAATTAGGAAAACTATTCCCTTCAAGATAGCCACAAACAATATAAAATATCTAGAAATAACTCTAACCAAGCAAGTGAAGGACTTATTCAAAAAATACTTCAAACCACTAAAGAAAGAGATTGAAGATGACATCAGAAGATGGAGGGATTTACCTTGCTCATGGATCGGAAGAATCAACATAGTAAAAATGGCCATCTTACCAAAAGCAATTTACAGATTCAATGCAATCCCTATCAAAATACGTAGAAAATATCTTGAAGATATTGAAAGATCAAATCTCAAATTCACATGGAGAAATAAAAAGCCCAGAATAGCAAAAACAATCCTATACAATAAAAGATCCTCCAGAGGAATCCCCATACCTGATCTCAAGCTGTACTACAGAGCAACAGTAATTAAAACAGCATGTTACTGGCAAAGCAATAGGCTGGTGGATCAATGGAATCAAATTGAAGACCCAGAGATGGATCCACACACATTTGCTCACTTGATTTTTGACAAAGAAGCCAAATCTATTCAACGAAAAAATGATAGCATCTTCAACAAATGGTGCTGGTCTAACCTGATGTCTACATGTAGAAAAATGCAATTAGACCCCTATTTGTCACCATGTACAAAACTCAAGTCCAAGTGGATTAAAGACCTCAACTTAAAGCCAGAGACATTAATTCAATTAGAGGAGAAAGTGGGAAAGAGCCTGGGACACATAGGCACAGGAAACAACTTCCTGAACAGTACACCAACAGCCTAGGCCTTAATGTCAACAATTAATAAATGGGACCTCATGAGGCTGAGAAGATTCTGTAAGGCAGGAGACAGTCAGTAGAACAAAGCAACAGCCTGCAGACTGGGAAAAGATCTTCACCAACCCTTCATCTGACAATGGCTTAATATCCAAAATATATAAAGAAGTCAAGAAATTAAACACCACAAAACCAAACAACCCAATTGTGAAATGGGGCTTAGAACTTAACAGAATTCTCAACAGAGGAATATCAAATGGCCGAGAAACACTTAAAGAAATGCTCATCCTCATTAGTCATCAGAGAAATGCAAATCAAAACGACACTGAGATTCCATTTTACACCCATCAGAATGGCTAAGATCAAAAAGTCAAATGACACCACATGTTGGCGAGGATGTGGAGAGAGAGGAACACTCCTTTATTGCGGGTGGGAATGCAAACTAGTAAAACCACTTTGGATAGCTATCTGGTGCTTTCTCAGAAAAAAAATTGGAATAGGGCTTCCTCAAGACCCAGCTATCCCACTCCTTGGAATATACCCAGAAAATGCCATACCACACAACAGGGACATATGCTCAACCATGTTCATAGCTGCTTTATACATAATACCCAGAACATGGAAACAGCCTAAGTGTCCCTCAGTAGAAGAATGGACTAAGAAACGGTGGTACATTTACATTATGGAATACTATTCAGCTATTAAGAACTAGGAATTCCCGAAATTTGTGGACAAATGGATTGATCTAGAAATTATCATAATGAGTGAGTTCACCCAGAAGCAAAAAGAGACAAACTGTATATACTCTCTTATATCAAAACACTAGTCCAAGGGATAAGTCCCATGAAAAATTTTACTTACCAAGAAAATGGGTCAGAAGAGAGGACATCATATTGAGACTTTAGGGGAGAGTAGCATGGAAGAATGGGGAAACAGTAGGAATCACAGGGTCCTGGAAACCTACAAGAAGAACTTTATGACAGGCAGATCTATGTCCTGGGGTCCTCCTCAAACTAAGGCACCAGCCAAGGAGAATATAGGCAGTAAACTTCGAACCCCGACCAAGACCTAGCCAATGAACAGGATATTATCCACCATTGAGTGGAGAGTGAGATCTGACTCTCACATGAACTCCGGTGCCCCTTTTCTGACCACGGCCCCTGGATGAGGAGGCCTGGCGGCACTCTTATGAAGTATTGCAGCTTACCAAAAAGAGACTCGATATTCTAAGAGCATATAGAGTGGGGAGTAGGTTTCCCTCAATCACAGACATAGGGGAGGGGAGAAGGGGGGAAGTGGGAGGGAGGGAGGAATAGGAGGAAACAGGGGAAGGGCTAACAATCGAGATGTAATATGAATAAATTAATTAAAAAATTTTTTAAAAAAGAAGAAATATTGGAACTGGATAAAAAAATTGGCTTCTATTTAATTTGATTTAATTTATTTTTGGTTAAAATCCAAAATCAAAGATGAAACTAAACAAATATAATTATTAGGTCCATACTTTTCTAGACCTATTTGAATTCAGATAAAAAGCACATGGTGGTCTATATATAGATAAAGGAGTTGTTAATTACCTCGAAAAATGGTTATATCATTATCAGGAATTGGGGAAGAAATAGGAAGGCATCGTGTCAAGTTACACAGTAAAACTTGGGAAATTCAGCGTTTTCATACACTCCAGGTTCATTAGTGTATGTGTCATGTCTGTGTGTGTATTAAGTGTCTGTTGGTGTGCATATGTGACATATGCATTTTTACACAAATAAAGTAGGAAAAGTATTATTAGAGAATTGCAAAGATATAGAGGAATTAAGGATGGAGTATTGTATAAAGCCAGTGGGAAGAAAATATCATTATCACACTGGAAACACAGACTTTAGACTGCAACAAAGAATAGATTACTAGGAAAATGGTATAGGAAGAGTTTATACATTAAACCCATATTTGTTTCCCAGTTCTTACTCACTTCAAAGATACTCAGAATAATAATTCTTTACACACATTACCTGAATGTAAAAAACAAAACTCAATGTTGAAAAAATCAAAGATGAAGTACAAGAAATGATTCACCACAAGTTATTTATCTGTGAGAACTGACGATCTAGGATGTAGATCATGTGTAAGAACTCAAATATTTAAATTAGTTTCTCATTAATAATGTAGGTGTTAATGGAGTGATACATCTTTTTCTATATTTGAAACGATATAAAAGGTCTGGAGTTCTCTCTAGATCTTGTTTAATCTTTAAAAATCAACATTTAATATGTAAACTGTCTGAGATTTTGTGAGTAGGTGTATGATTTTGGATACAGCAGAAGTCAAATAAAATTAATGGGTTTCACCTGATTGTTCATTCTCCAGACATTGTATACACAGGTTTTGGTTAAATATTCTGTACTTGTCACTGGTGTGGCATAATCCACATTGTAAATGCTCTGTGGGTCTCAGATGCCTCACACAAGTGGCTACCTCTCCAACACATAGATTGGTGATACAATGCTCACCATGTAGTCCTGAGGCCTTTTGTATATCCCTCCTGAATCAATAATTTATATTTCACTGTGAATCATCTAAGAAAAAACCTAGTGACATAATTTCTAATGGTATTCACATAAACACATCTGTAAGATAATTTAGAGACCAATTTTTTTATAAATGTTGTTCTGCCTAGGGATTTGACTGGGCACAAATGTAAATGATGTCATGGAACCAGAGAAAGAACTATTTTCATATATACTTATCAACTCATATTTATCACATGGACTGTGGACCACAGATGACAAGCCCCAGGGAAGATTCCTTGAGGAATGAGCAAGGGCCTTGGGGAGAAAAGGAATTATGAATGTGCAAGTACACTTTCCATTGTCCAGAAATATAAAAGAAGGAAGGAACACATGGGTGCCCATATAATGAGCTGATATGTATGACACTTTGTAACTCACAGCAGCCAGGCCTACAGTAGGACAATGATGTTCACTTTGATTTTGTTCTACTTGCTTCTGAACATTCCACTTCTCATGACCAGTTTCATTCCTTCCAAATGCTTTTGGAGAATGAAGCAGAATGGAAAAAAAGGATAGAAACTTAATGACAGCTTGTATGTTCACCCTTGAGTCAGCAGAAAGGCCTATGAAGAAAGTCGCTTTAAGCCTGCTTCTGAATAAGCTGTAAGTGCTTTTGTGTTTTTCTTGTAAATTTCATCACAAGTATTTCAGGAGTGGTCTGAAGATGCGAAACAGAAGAATGTTTTGAGTATTCTGTCCTGTTCCTCCAATGTGCACACCAAGAAACAACCCAAATTTCATTCATGAGTTCAGTGCTATTTTATGATTTTAACTTGCTATTTTATGCTTTTTCCTGTTAGTCTCCTGATTTAACGGCTAAAGGTTTAGTGAACACAGGTACTTCTATCGTGAGCCATAGAAATTAGCTCTCCTATTGACATTTTTTCAGTGAACAAAGGCCAGTGTCTTATTACCAAAAGATACCCCAAACTATTTCAGTAAGTTTCATCCTGAGAAGATACAATTAAATCGCCATAGAGTGAATGCTGATGACTATTCTGTCAGTGTGTAGCTACCAGTACACGGGCTGTGGCCCCTAATGTTTGTGCTACACTTAGGTACAGAAAGCTTTCACAAAGACATTCAGTTAATCTCTGAAATTATGTGGATGTGGCCATTCTATGAATTCTAAACCTCCATCAAGAATATAAGTAGGATTTCATTCCAATATGAACTTTAAAGTAGTTCTTATATCTCCATCATAACTTGTATACATACACAACCACTGGCTTTATGTATTACAAAGCCCAGTTCTTTACTCTCTCTTTAGCATGAAGAATGAATGTTCAGACTGTAAATTTAATGTTTGAAACGTAAGGCTATCACTAATAGGGGTGACAACTTTCTTTCCTTGTCACTTGACTGAGTTACATTTGCAGCATATGTACCTGAGAGTACTTGAGAACATGATTAGAGGAGTTTCCTAGCATCTCATGAGTGCAATTCTTTAAGAATTATGTCTCTTCTCTTTATGTCTGAGTTGTTTATTTTCTGACACTTTTATCAGACTTACCACTTAGGTTTCTCTTTCATTAAGATCACTAAGTATAATTGCATATTTTACCATGTGGTTTCTGTACACATTTTGGCTTTATGAATTTCTGCTATGTATTTTCATGCATAGCACTTTACATTATAAGGCAACATAGATATATAAAGTAAGTGGTGTTTGTTTTGTTTATTCTGCATGAGTGAGTGTTTGAGTCACACAAACTCTAATCTCAAATTCCTATTGTATGACACTGAAACTTTCAATAGTAATTGTCTTTGTGTAATAAAGGGTATTCTAAAAGGGGCTATTTTTGTAGACAAAGGTACCACAAAGGTACAATTTCCAAGTAGAAAACTAATTATATTTAAATCTGAGTGAATCCATCAGAATGAAGGAATATGTCTTATGTTTCTTGTTCAGATGATATGAAATGACTAAGAATAGACAGAAGAGATTATTCTTCATTTAAAGAGAAAAAAAGATTGTAGGTCAAATGAATTTTTGTCCTTTTTATTGAAAGTATATCATAAAGATTTCCCATATATTTTACTCTCTCTCTCTCTCTCTCTCTCTCTCTCTATCTATATATATATATATATATATATATATATATATATATATATATATATATATATATATTACAAACATGGAATATTGGAACAAACATATCACCTGCAATTTCCAGATTTTTCTAATTCTCAGTAGGATGCTAGTGTTCTGTTAGTGTAACTGGAAATGTGGTAAAATAAGGTTTTGTAGAAGAGAAAATATATTCCATTACTTGTCAAATGTAAATCACATAACTTTTCTTATTAATAAAATACGTGAATGATCCTGGGATGCTTGTGCATAGACTTAATCTCTGGATGTATGTCTGAAGAAGATGTATTCCTATGTATTGAAAGATAAGATAAGGTAGTCTAGAGCACAACCTCATTTAAAACTATGGAATCACTTACATTTATAAGCATAAATGAGCATTGCTTAAGTCTATTCACAGAGATGCATAAAGACATACATATTTTAATTAATATATTTGTTTAAATATTTTTACCTCTGAACTATTACCTCCTCCCTCTTCTACTCCTGGTCCAATCCTCTCAATCCATACCATCCTACCTTCTTCAGAGAAGGGGAGCCAAACCACCAAATCATCCAAACTCATCAATCACATCGGGACAGAACATGCCCTCTTTTACCCTGTAGCCTGAAAATGAAGGCCCAACATGGCAAAGATTTAAAAACAGGCAATAGTGTTCATGTCAATGGCAGCCCTGTCTACCCATACTAGGGGACCTACAAGAAGCCTGAGCTGCCCATTTGCTCCATCTGTGTAGGGGACCTGATCCAGTCTATTCATGGTCCTCAGTTGGTGATTCATTCTCTACAAGACACTCTGTGCCCTCATGAATTAGTTGACTCTGTTGGATTTGTTGTAGAGATGTCACTTCTTGGTTCTTTTATCCTTCTCCTTGTTTTTTCACAACACTCCCAACACTTTGCTCAATATTTGCCTGTGATTCTCAGTATCTGTTTTGATTCACTGAAGGCTGGAGCCCATCAGGGAACAGCTATGCCAGGCTCCTCTCTGCAAGCATAGCAGACCATAAGTAATAGTCTCGGGGTCGGCTCTTTCCTGTAGGATGGGTCTCAGTATAAGCCAGGCATTGGATGGACATTCCCTCCATCTCTGCTCCATATTTATTACTGCATATCTTGTAGGCAGAGTAAAATGTGGTCAAAGTAATTGTGGGTATAGTGGTGTTCTCCTCCCTCTACTGGAAGTTCTGTCTAGTTAGAGAGCATCCTCTAAATCCAATGACCCTGATACTATGAGTCTCAGCTAGAGTCACCCTCCATGTTATTCCAGAATCTATGTTGTAGTAGTTCTCCTTCTTGGTAGAGAGATGTCTCCGCCAATGTTTTCTCTTTTTTCTTTGGGCCCTCTGTCCTTCTGCACAAGCACTCCCTAGGTCTGATATCTACTCTCATTTCTCTCTGTACTTCCTCTCTTACCCAATACCTATCATTAGCTTCTGCTGTCTATTCTATTTTTACTTCTGAGTAAGACCCTCTCTTGGGTCCTCCTTCTTACGTTTTTACTTTTGTAAATGAATGTTAGTATGTTTATCCTGTACTATATAGCTAAGAAATAACATACCATGTATGTTTTTCTGGTGGGGTTACCAAACTCAGGATGATCTTTTCTAGTTACAACGTCTTACTTGGAAATGTCATGATATTTCTCGTTTTAGTAGCCCAGTGGTACTTCATTATGTAAGTGTATCACATTTTATTCCATTATTCAATCCATTCTTTGATTGAGGGACATCTAGATTATTTCAGGATTCTGGCTGTCAAGAATAAAATTGCGGTGAACATAGTTAAGCAAGTGTTCTTGGGTTTATGCCCAGGTATGGTACTGCTATGTATTGAGGAATAATTTTTCCAGTTTTTTGAGAAAGAAACAGATTGGTTTCCAAAGTGAAGCATATATCTTTTTAAAAACGCATCTCTGGTGTGTCAATTTATTTGAAAATATATCATTAAAATTTGTTCTTCCTGAAAAATAAACTACAAAGAAAAAGGGAAAAAACCACAGTCCAAATGCATTAAAGATCTCAATTTAAAACTGGACATCTTAAATATGTTAGAAGGAAAAGTAGGGAAGATCATCGACCTCATTAGCACAGAAGACAACTTTCTGAACAGAACACCAACAATCCAGGCTCTAAATCAAATACTAATAAATGGAACCTCATGAAACTAAAAAGCTTCTGTAAGCAAAGGAAACAGTCAACAGAACAAAGCTACAGCCTCCAGACATGGAAAAGTTCTTCACCAACCCTACATCTGGCAATGGTCTAATATCCAAAATATATAAAGATCTCAAGAATTTAAACAGCACTGAGCATAATATCCTAATTAAAAAAGGGGTACAGAGCTAAATAGTGATATCTCAACAGAAGAATATTGAATGCCAGAGAAACACTTAAAGAAATGTTCAACATCTCAAGTCATCATGGAAATAGAAATAAAAAGGCTAATATTCCATCTTACACCTATCCAAATGGCTAAGGTAAAAAATTCAAGTGATGGCACCTGCTTGTGAGGATACAGAAAAAGGGGGAAACTTCTCCACTGCTGGTGGGAGTGCAAACTTGTATAACCACTATGAAAATCAATCTGGTGCTATCTCAGGAAATTGGGAATATGTTTACCTCAAGATCCAGCCATACCACTCTTGAGTATGTACCCTAAGATGCACCAAAGGACAACTAGGAAATTTGCTCATCTATCTTATAGCACCCTTGTTTGTAATAGCCAGAATCTGGTGTAATAGGTTTCTGTTTACTCTCTTGGTCTACAGATGCTTACTCTCATCAGAAACAAGATTGGACTCAGAGACATCTCTCTCTCTCTCTCTCTCTCTCTCTCTCTCTCTCTCTCTCTCTCTCTCTCTCTCTCTCTCTTTATCTTTTTTTGTAGGTAAGGAGATATGAGGTGAAAAGAATGAAAGGAGGATATAGAAATACAGAGAGAGGATAAAACAAAAAGATTATTTAATCTACTCCTCATATCAAGGCCTTAAATTGCTACTGACAAATAAGTTATTTTTTAATTCAGTGGTATTGAATTTTGTATATTGATGCAAATTATGGTCGTGTCAAATACTAGTCTAATTCTATCAAAAGAATATATATTCTAGGTCCCATAGATAGATATGGTTCTATAGATATATAAGGCTAAATAGTTAAATAAGGTCTTCAAAAGCATCAGAGACCTGCAGAATATGGCATTTAAAGGCGCTTTTATTATTCTAAAGATTCTTTGACAAGACAAATTAACTCCTGGCAACACCTTGCCTGCATCAAAGAAGATGATGAGCATCAAGTAACCTCCTTACGGAGTTGACTTCAAGTGTGAGAAACCAGACAGTGAACAAAATGTCCTCTTTTCTGCCACAGACAGAATTCTGCCAAAAATAGGCAAATTTAAATGCAGGGAGAGTCGATGTCTGAACTCTGCCAAGAAACTGTAAGCAAGTCCTCACAAATATGTCTGGCAGATAAACTGAGCCAGAAGACGGAAGATGATGCTCTAATGTTATTGAGATATTTGGGTGACTGTTCAGGCAACAAACTCATTTTTTCATTTTGGAAGCTACTAACCTGCATTTTCAGTTTACTCAGATAATTAAGTTTTATTCCTTCTCAAGTCTCTGATGGGGTTTAAGATCAGAAAATTTAGTCTTACAATTAAGCTTAATTGTTTAGGGGTTGTGGTGTTTTTGGATCAAGATAGATTTTTCAAATTATTAGAAGTGATATATGATATATATAGACCTCCATTCAGAAACTTAGACCCAAGTAGATAGCAAAGGTGTTTACACCAAATTTGCCAAATAGGAAGAACCAAATCATTATGAATGTAACATTTTTATAGCTCAAGTTAGTCTTGTGGTTCTTCGTGCTTTATATAATTAATTTTATTCATGTGTTATATCATAAATGTATATGTTGAAAAAGAAACATAATAAAAAGAAAAAGGGAGAAATACACACACACACACACACACACACACACGTGTGTGTGTGTGTGTGTGTGTGTAAAGGTGTTTTGCCTGGAAAAACAAATTACAAATAACGAGGAACTCTCTGAAAATTGATGTATGAAAATATTTTAAGTATACATCAACTAGTTATAATGAATTTTTAGCACTGGAGCACAGAAACTCTCTTGTCTATTCATTCATCAGTCATTCCTTCAGCACCTCAGCCATTTCAGTTTATTTCATGAGGAAATACTAGAAACTCAGGGAATCACACATCATGTGTAATTTTCATATTTCTCTATAATTAAAAAATGAAAACATGATCAAGTTTGAAGTTTGATCAAGGCATGTGGCCTTATCTTTACCTTCTGAGCAAACACTAAACAACCAAAATGGGAATTTCCTTCTATGGAAAATGCTTATTTTGGTGAGATGA